>NC_053022.1:394943592-395116136 GCF_003073215.2 Triticum urartu | reverse complement strand
CACTTTCACTTAGCCAGAGGAGTTTGACAGTCGGGCTACTATATAGCCCCTGGTGGCTCCGCGCTCATCCGAATTCGGGGCGCGTACATGCCTGGCCAGGAAACGGACTTTCGTTAAGGCGGAGGAATCCCGAAGATTCTGCTAGGTCATCGAGTGGTTGACCAGTCTCACGCTATATCATGACAGTTAGTTTTCGGCTTTCTCTACTGAGGTGCTCGTCCGAATGAACTAGGGCACAATCATAGTAGTTCTCCTGGTGCCGCCCTAGCCGATAGAGCGGAACGTAAGGCAGCAAAACACAGGAGCCGGGCAAACCCAACATTTGACCAAAGACATGATTCGGAGCTGATGCATATAAGGCCAAACTCGCGACGTCGAACACTCCCTAAGGTATTCGGTATTTATGATGTAAACCAGGCTAAACAGTGCCCTTTGCAATAAGCCCCTGGTGTCCAGGTGCATGCAATATTCTGACGTGGCCACATGTCAATACGTCAGCATCCTTCTCAGTCGTACTGAGAATCCGGGGGATGTGTATCAACAAGAGACAATAAAAAAAGGTTTACGCAGGGTCTTAATCTACAAAGAATCCTTGGAACGGGTCCCTGCTGCACGTCTGCGCCTATGTCTCCGTTGTGCCGTATCCTGGACGGGTGTAGCACGATGGTCATCTGAAAAAGAGAGGAACTTAGTTGAAAAGTTGTCGTGCAAAAGGTAGGTTATACTAAATAAACCATGTATAGTTCCAGATGAGTAAAGTTGAGCCTAATTGTCACTTATTCACACGCTTGAGCCCCTTGTATTGTTGTAGGGGTATAGCCATCAAACCTGTATCAATTATATGTAGCTACGCCGGACTCGTCTAACCATGTCCATGGTCTTAACGACCTGTCAGATGCTCTAGTTGGTGAGGCCGTCTAGTGTGCGACTGCCAAGGCAGCCGCATGGTCTTCCGCGCGCAAGGAGCGCTCAATATTTCCATTTACTATAATGATGCCACGTGGACCAGGCATCTTAAGCATGAGAGAAGCGTAATGCGGTATTGTGTTAAAGCGAGCGAACGCTTCGCGTCCAAGTAGTGCTTGATAGCCACTTTGGAAGGAAGCGATGTGGAAGGTTAACTTTTCGTTGCGGAAGTTATCGGGAAAGCCGAATATAACCTCCAATAGCAGGGAGCCCGTACAATGGGCTTCTGGGCCTGGCGTTACTCCTTTAAAGGTAGTATTGCTATGGCTGATTTTTGTTGGGTCTATCCCCATTTTGCGGACTGTGTCGTGATATATCAGGTTTAAACTACTGTCGCCGTCCATCGGGACTCGTGTGAAGTGGTATCCGTCAATTGTCGGGTCTAACACCAAGGTAGCCCATCCTGCATGCCGGATACTTGCCGAGTAATCCCGATGGTCAAAGGTGATCAGTTTGGACGACCAGTGGCAGAACTCCGCGGTGATAGGCCCTGGGGCATGTGTCTCTAGGAGTGCCGCTTTGTTTATCCCCTTCATCACGTGTAACACGTTTACTATTTTGACTTCTGGTGGGAATTTCTTCTGTTCGCCAGTGCCTTGCTTGCGAGGCTCGTCCTCATCTTCGCTTGGTGTATCCTGCCCCTTGTGTTTGGCGTTGAGTTTGCCAGACTGCTTGAAGACCCAACATTCTCTATGGGTATGATTTGCAGGTTTATCGGGGCTGCTGTGGATCTGACATAGTTTGTCCAGAATCTTGTTCAGGCTGGACAGTTTGTCTCTGTTGCCTTTGGAGGGCAGCTTTTGCTGACCTGGCCGAGAGCTTCTGAATCCGGCGTTTACCGCCGTGCTCTTCGGGCTGTCTTCTTTATTCCGGTGCTTGTTTTTGCTGCGTCCTGGCTTCCCGTTTCCGTCCCTGACTTCGGATGTACTTGGGATGCTGGTGCTGCATCGGGCTAACCAGCTGTCCTCGCACGTGCAAAAGCGGGTCATGAGGCTTGTTAATGTTGCCATTGTTCTCGGCTTTTCTTGGCCGAGGTGTCTGGCAAGCCATTCGTCTCGAACGCTGTGCTTGAAAGCTGCTAAGGCTTCGCCGTCCGGACAGTCGACTATTTGGTTCTTTTTAGTGAGAAACCTGTTCCAAAGCTTTCGGGCTGACTCTCCGGGCTGTTGAGTTATATGACTTAAATCATCTGCATCTGGTGGTCGGACATAGGTCCCTTGAAAATTTGCCCGAAAACCGTGTTCAAGCTCTTCCTAGCTTCCAATGGAGTTTTCGGGGAGGCTTTTAAGCCAGTGCCGAGCTTGCCCTTTGAGCTTGAGGGGTAAGTACTTGATGGCGGGGAGATCGTCTCCTCGAGCCATGTGGATATGGAGGATGTAGTCCTCAATCCAGACCCCAAGGTCTGTCGTTCCTTCGTACGCCTCTATGTTTACGGGTTGAATCCCTCTGGAAATTCATGGTCCAGCACCTCATCGGTGAAACATAGGGGGTGTGCGGCACCCCTGTATTTGGGTGTATCGTGGTGTTCGGATTTTTGTTATGTTGCATTGCGTGCTGGAGCGCGCTTGCTTGGCCCGTAGATGGATCTGGTTGCGCCGTCCTTTTGATGCGAGCCCTCACGTGGATCGCGTACTGGCTTGTGTGCGGCGTCGTTTTCCGCTCTATGTTGGCCACGAGGTCGTCTATCCGACCGGATGGCTGTTTTGTTTTTTGATTGCGGGGGATCTAAGGCCTCATCATCGAATTCAGGTAGCAGCTTTCGCTTCAGGTAGCTCTTTGTGTGGCGACTACCACCGTACTTTGCTGCAGTGTGGAGTACTTCACTCCATCTAATTCTAAGTGTGTCTTGTGCAGCCCTGAGCCTTTGCTTCTGCTTTTTTAGACTCCTCGCAGTGACAACAAGCCTTTGATGGAAATTCTGTTGCTACGGGTGCCTGTCCGGTGTGATATCATCCGGACTGTTATCTTCGCCGGAGATGGGTTGCTCGGTTTGATTCTTCGTGTTGCCGTGGTCGGACGGTGGTTCAATGCTGTGTTTGTCGTCCGCTGGCTCACCCTGCTCTATCGCTGGGTCTATATGATCGATGTTTCTGCCGAGGCGGGATTTGGAGCGGCGCTTACGCCGCCACTTTGACTGCTTCTCGAGGGAACGATCCTTCGCTGCGTCCTTCCGTTCCTCGTCGTCGTTTTCTTTGGGTGTGTCCACCATGTATACATCATA
Source organism: Triticum urartu (assembly GCF_003073215.2). Taxonomy (NCBI): domain Eukaryota; kingdom Viridiplantae; phylum Streptophyta; class Magnoliopsida; order Poales; family Poaceae; genus Triticum; species Triticum urartu. The sequence goes on along the minus strand of NC_053022.1, from coordinate 395,112,949 downwards.
TGATGAAGTGGGCGTCAAGTGCCCTGTGGGCAGTGGCTCCTGCTCGTCTCCTGCATCGTCGTCCATACCGTCGATGTCTTCGGAGTCGAAGTCGAGCATGTCGGTCAAATCATCGACAGTGGCTACTAAGTGGGTGGTGGGTGGGCGGCGGATTTCTTCGTCATCCGCGTCCCAATCCTGTCGGACATAGTTCGGCCAGGACTCTCCTGACAAGGAGAGAGACCTTAATGAGTTCAGTATGTCGCCGAAGGGCGAGTGCTGCAAGATATCCGCGGAGGTGAACTCCATGATCGGCGGCCAGTTGGATTCGATAGGCACGGGCACAGGCGGTTCGGAGTCCGTGGCCGGGGAAGAATCCGGCAGTTCGGCGTCACGGCTCCCGTGAAGGGTAAGGTCGGTATTTGGCTCGATCGGCGCTGAAGATGTGGCCTCCATGGCGGGGTCTATCCACACGTCCATGGATGGCGCAATTGGCTCCGAATTGAGGGTCGGAGCGGTTGCCGGTGCGGTCTCCTGAACACTGTCCAATGGTAGAGCTAAATCATGCTCATCGTGACCGTGCGACACACTCGGCAGGGGCTCGAATCCATCAAGGATCAAGTCTCCACGGATGTCGGCCGTGTAGTTTAAGCTTCCAAACCTGACCTGGTGGCCAGGGGCATAACTCTCGATCTGCTCCAGATGGCCAAGCGAGTTGGCCCGCAGTGCGGAGCCGCCGGATACAAAGATCTGTCCAAGGAGAAAAGTCTCACCCCAGACTGCATCGCTATCGATGATTGAAGGAGCTATCTAGCCTAACGATGACGACACAGAGGAACTCTTAATGAAAGCACCAATGTCGGTGTCAAAACCGGCGGATCTCGGGTAGGGGGTACTGAACTGTGCGTCTAGGGCGGATGGTAACAGGAGGCAGGGGACACGATGTTTACCCAGGTTCGGGCCCTCTTGATGGAGGTAATACCCTATGTCCTGCTTGATTGTTCTTGATAATATGAGTAGTACAAGAGTTGCTCTACCACGAGATCGAAGAGGCTAAACCCTAGAAGCTAGCCTACGGTATGATTGTTGTTGTTAGTCCTACGGACTAAACCCTCCGGTTTATATAGACACCGGAGGGGGCTAGGGTTACATAGAGTCAGTTACAAGGAAGGAGATCTACATATCCATACTGCCAAGCTTGCCTTCCACGCCAAGGAGAGTCCCATACGGACACGGGACGAAGTCTTCAATCTTGTATCTTCGTAGTCCAACAGTCCGGCCAAAGGATATAGTCTGGCTGTACGGATACCCCCCTAATCCAGGACTCCCTCAGTGGGGAACCAAGAACAAGAAAATCAGTAGGGTATTTTATTTTCCCACACAAGACTTCAACATCTCTAACAATCCCAATTGGTGATATAGTGTCTCTATTAGCAAGTTTAATAGTAACATCTATGTCTTCTATTTCTGCGCGTGCTATGTCATTCATAATTTCTTGATGTAATGTGTAAGGAATAGCACTAAAACTATCACCTATGTCACATAAACCATTATAACAATGATCTCTTATTTTAACTGAGATGACATGCATGCCAACAACAGGTTTATGTTTATCCTTTTTATCAGGTTTGGCAATTCTAGCAGCTTCTTCACAGAACTAAATAACATGCCTATCCATATCTTCTTCCAAGAGATCTTTAACCATAGCAATACTAGGTTCTACTTTAATTTGTTCATCAGGTTTAGGTGTTCTAATATAGCTTTTGTTAACCACGGTTGAAACTTTAGCATGTTCCTTTATCCTAACAGGGAAAGGTGGTTTCTCTATATAAGCAGAAGGAACAACTGGATCAACATTATAAAGTATAGTTTCTTCTTTAACTGGTACTGGTTCTTTAGTTTCTTCTATAATAGGTTGGTGATATTTAAACCACTTCTCTTTAGGGAGATCAACATGAGTAGCAAATGATTCACAAAAGGACGCTACTATCTCAGAGTCAAGTCCATATTTAGTGCTAAACTTTTGAAAAGCATCGGTATCCATAAAACATTTAACACAATCATATTTAAGTTTAATACCTGACTCTTTACCTTCGTTGAGTTACCAATCTTCAGAGTTGCATTTAATTTTTTCCAAAAGATCCCACCAGAATTCAATAGTCTTCTTCATAAAAGAACTAGCACAAGTATCAAGCATGGTTTGATCATTACGAGAAAGCCGAGCATAAAAGTTCTGGATAATATTTTTTCTTGAGAGCTCATGATTGGGGCATGAATATAACATTGACTTAAGCCTCCCCCAAGCTAGAGCGATACTTTCTCCTTCACGAGGCCAAAAGTTATATATATAATTCCGATCACGATGAACTAGATGCATAGGATACTTTTTTTGGTGGAACTCCAATTTCAAACGATTCCAATTCCAAGATCCAATATCATCGCATAGCCTATACCATGCCAATGCTTTTCCCTTTAAAGATAAAGGGAAAACCTTTTTCATAACTTCATCCCTGGGTAAACCTGCAAGCTTAAAAAATCCACAAATTTGTTCTACATATATCAAGTGCATATCAGGATGTTCGGTTCCATCTCCTTCGTAAGGATTAGCTAGCAGTTGTTCTATCATACCCGAAGGAATTTCATATTCAATATTTTCTGTAGGTGTAGTAGGTTGAGGGTTACATAATTGTGGTTCCGGTCGAGGTGCAGATACCCTGAACAAACCCCTCAAAGGATTTTTTTTCCGTAGTAACAAGTGAAAATAAATTTCAGCACACTATATAAATGTTTCCTTACCAAATTCCACTTACCAAAGGCGCTTCACTCCCCGGCAACGACGCTAGAAAATAGCCTTGATGACCCACAAGTTTAGGCTATCAATTGTATCTCTTTTCGATAAGTAAGAGTGTCGAACCCAATGAGGAGCAGAAGGAAATGACAAGTGGTTTTCAGTAAGGTAATATCTGCAAGTGCTGAAATTGTAAGTAGCAGAGTAGTTTGATAGCAAGATAATTTGTAACGAGCAAGTAACGATAGTAGTAACAAAAGTGCAGCAAGGTAGCCCAATCCTTTTGAGGCAAAGGACAGGCCAAAACATTCTCTTATGATAAGCAAAGCGTTCTTGACGGTACACGGCAATTTCATCTAGTCACTTTCATAATGTTGGTTTAATTCGTGTTTGGTACTTTGATAATTTGATATGTGGGTGGACCGGTGCTTAGGTGCTATTCTTACTTGAACAAACCTCCTACTTATGGTTAACCCTCCCGCAAGCATCCGCAACTACAAGAAAAGTATTAAGAATAATTTCTAACCATAGCATTAAACTTTTGGATCCAATCGGTCCCTTACGGAATAGCGCATAAACTGGGGTTTAAGCTTCTGTCACTCTCGCAACCCATCATCTATTTGCTACTCCACAATGCATTCCCTTAGGCCCAATTATGGTGAACTGTCATGTAGTCGACGTTCACATGACACCACTAAGGGAATCACAACATACATACTATCAAAATATTGAACACATATCAAGTTCACATGATTACTTGCAACATGATTTCTCTCGTGACCTCAAGAACAAAAGTAACTACTCACAAATGATAAACATGCTCATGATCAGAGGGGTATTAAATAGAATATTGGATCTGAACATATAATCTTCCACCAAATAAACCATATAGTAATCAACTACAAGATGTAATCAACACTACTAATCACCCACAAGCACCAACCTATAGTTCCGGTAACAAGATTGAACACAAGAGATGAACTAGGGTTTGAGAGGAGATGGTGTTGTTGAAGATATTGATGGGGATTGCCCTCCCCAAGATGGGAGAGTTGTTGGTGATGATGATGACGATGATTTACCCCTCCGGGAGGGAAGTTCCCCCGACGGAATCGCTCCGCCGGAGGGCAAAAGTGCTCCAGCCCAAGTTCCGCCTCGAGGCAGCAGCGCTCCATCCCAAAAGTCCTCTCCTTACTTTTTCTAGGTCAAAATGACCTATATACCAGAAGATGGGCACCGGAGGTGGGCCTAGGTGAGCACAACCCACCAGGGCGCACCTGGGCTCCCTAGCGCGCCTAGGTGGGTTGTGCCCATGTGGTGGGCCCGCTCTGGTAGTTATTTGCTCCAATAATTCTTAAATATTCCATAAAAAATCTCTGTGAAGTTTTAGCTTGTTTGGAGTTGTGCAGAATAGGTAGCCTAACGTAGCTTTTCCAGGTCCAGATTTCCAGCTGCCGGAATTCTCCCTCTTGGTGTGTACCCTGCAAATTATGAGAGAAAAGGCATTAGAATTACTCCAAAAAGCATTATTATGAAAAAAAAACATCATAAATAGTAGTAAGAAAACATGATGCAAAATAGACGTATCAGGGAGCTTTCTTACCATAGCCCCGCCGCAGTCTGCATGCTGTCCGTCAACCACCTTCGGCTTCAGATCGAAGATCTTGAGACACAAGACGAAGTGTGGGTGATGCGAAGAAGAGCCTCACACACGACAATGAATGCCGATATGTGGAGGAAGGAATTAGGGGATATATCATGAAAATCTAGCCTGTAGTAGAACATCACGCCCCGGACAAAAGGGTGGAGGGGAAACCCTAGCCAGGCTCTGGGGTGGGGTCAACCTGATCCTTGTCAGGGATCCTATGCGCAATATCCGCGGACAGATAGCCTGCGCTCCGGAGGTCCTTGACATCCTTCTCGGTGATAGAGGAGGCCTCCCACTTGCCCTTGGAATCGGAACCGGCCATGGCTGGGGAGGGTGGTGGCGGTGAGAAAGATTAAAGTTTTTGGGGTGCTAGAGATTGGAGGTTGGAAGACAGAAGCTAGAGGAAGGGGTGGGGGAAAAGGATGAATCTTTATCTTCTTATAGATGGTGGAAATACCAAACGCCCCCCAGCCTTAAACCTCTCTTGTTCCCAACGAAATCATGTGTAATGCGCGGTTGGGTTACCCAACCATATTGATGATAATCCCGTAATGGGCGGGCATGATCTCTGTTTTGATAGGACGTGCCAATGGAGGCTAGACATTGAAACGCGAAACGGGAGGCGTGAAAATGGTTCAAAATATGGAAGAGTCAAGTGTGACGCTTCACCGAAAAAGTTGTCAGTAAAGGACACTGTTCCTATTTTGATGTTTTGCCCTTGTGGCCAAGGGTTGTATTGATTACCGTTGGAGATATAACTACTAAGTATAAACCGTCCAGGAGGGGCCGGGTTATACCTGTAATAAGTTATTCAGATTGAAGACCATGAAGACAAGGAGTATGGCGATTTAATATAAGAGATCTAAAAGCCCAGGGCCCAGAGGCGGATTAGGGCCCGTAGACATAAAGCACCATAAGGTGTGTAACTTGTGTTGTAAGATAGGAAAGAGTAGAAACCAAGCCGGACACGTTTATGAGCCGATCGGGATTCTGTAAACCGTCGGGCGTCAACCTGTGTATATAAAGGGACGACCCGGCGGCGGTTCAAGTACAAGAAACAACAACTCGAGAGCCAGGCAAAAGCGTATTCGCTCCCTGGTCATCGAAACCCTAGCAATCCCATCATAACTAGAGTAGGCTTTACCTTCACCGCAAGGGGCCGAACTAGTATAAACCCTTGCGCCCTTTGTCCGCTTTAACCCCTTTAAGCTAACTATGTTGCGATGGCTCCAAGACTAAGTCCTCACACCAGGACATCTGCCGTGACAATCCCACGACAGTTGGCGCCCACCGTGGGGCTATCGCACGATGGCTTCAAGTTCTTCGAGGGCAGCTTCGAAGGGCTCAAGGGATACGTTGTGGGCCGGATGATCAAGAGTCGTCGTGGCAAGCTCTGCATCGACGATGAAGGTTAGGGCCCCAAGGCCGGTTCAATTGAGTACGGATATCAGGTCCCTTCGGCGGTATTCACGTCTTCATTGGCAAGATCGGCGAACCGGGCCCTGAGCCGGACATCTGCACCGACATCGTCGAAACGGCTCAGCGTGTGAGACCACCCGGGTTCACCCTGCCATGAAGTGTGCCTTCGTGGGAGTCATCCATGGACTGGAATCTGTGGATAGATCGGTATCTGGTGGCGAAACTATCATTTACTCTAATGATGAGTCATCTACCGGAGAGACCGAGTCACTGTACCAACTGCAAGATGGCCGGTTTGGGGGTTGTTCCGACGACGATAGTATTCCGGACCCCCTTGATCCGCCGAGCTGAGTTGCAATCTTCATGGTCGGTACGCAGTCAGCGCAACATTCTTCAACCGCAGCAGCAATGATCTCCGGTTCAGCAGCAGCGACGACAGCTGGGGCAGGAGGCCCTGCTCCACCGCCGGCTTAGGTTTTGTCCGATTTGTTTGGCGCTTTGGCAACACTACTGGCGGCTGAAGTTAACGCGGCAAATTAGGATCAGCATAACACAGAAGTCACAAAAGTAAGGGATCAGATAGCTCAAGCCAAGGCAGATCTGGAAGCCGAGAACACCAGAATGGCTGCGGAGCGGGCCGAGTTGGATGCACAAGCTTATCGGCTTATGTTAGATCAGAACGCATCAAATGATGTAATGAGGAGAAGGTACCGGTCCCACCTGCCTCCGGTTTATGAGCCAAGGAATCTCTTTAGCACGCCAGGAGCAGGAACCAGCAACCAACCAGTGGTAAACCGGGTAGAAGCACCTGGAACGGGGGCGTCGGTTCAGCCGCGCCTTGTGGATCCGCCTCGTCAGAATATCCCGTCCCAGCGCGTGTCAACGCCTCCAGGTCATTACTCCACCCCCCTGGATAACATAGTCGCCGCCGCTGCACGATTGGCAGCCCTCCCAGTCGAAGGTGAGTCCCCCGTAGCGGTTGAGACGCGACGGGCTAGGGAGCTCCTTCAGACAGCTTTGACTCAGCAGCAGGCATATTCATACAGCCGCGAGAGGATTCATTCCACCCCCCGCCCAAGCCGGAGTTACAGCAGGCACTTTGATGAACCGGCTGTCTCAAGCAGTGCACGGGACCGTAACCCGCCTCGAGGGCATAATCCGGCAGGTGGTGGTACTAATGCTTAGGATTTGGTGGATCAGGGCAGAGCGCGTCGAGAAGCCGAGTTAGCGGCGCAGTACGCGGCCCGTCAGCTTACTTCGATTCGTCCAACAACTTCGGTGGAGCTAGGAGTTACCTCCAGCTCTTTGGGGGTGTCGTGTCTCGTCCCGGCTCTACGTAATGTATGGCTGCCCAAGGATTTCAAAGGACCCCGCAAAGTGCCCAATTATACTTTCGATTTACCCCCTGAGTCGTGGATCGAAAGCTATGAGATGGCAATGGAGATGCTGGATGTGGATGATGCGGCCTGTGCTAAATACTTCATCATGATGTTGGAAGGAACAGCTCGCACTTGGCTGAAAAGTTTGCCAGCTAACTCCATCGGGTCATGGGCTGTGTTAAAGGCCCAGTTTATCCAGAATTTCAAGGACACGTGCAAGCAGCCCATGTCAATTGTAGACTTAGCCGCCTGTGTCCAAGAAAAAGGTGAATCGACAACTCATTGGGTGCGTCGGGTTTCGAAAATCTCGCATTCATCGGACTGCATTAACGCTGATACAGCAGTCTTAACTTTGGAGAGCAATTGCCAGTTCATGCCTTTTAAGCTAAAATTGGGACGGCTCAAGCATCACTGCAATGACATGGGAACGCTTATGGCAGCTCTGGTTAAGTATGCCGACTCTGATAGTACCAAGGACCTCAAGTTTGATGATGAAAAGCTAGGGAAGGGAAAGAAGAGTGGCAGCAGCATAACCCGGCGGGTCAAGGAAACAACGGTAAGCGCAAAGCAGATAACAATTTGGATTTTGTAGCTAACACCAACACACAAAATAACAATCAGCGTCACAAGGGTAAACCGCCCCCGCGGGGTGCAGGGTCAAGTGTCAATCTCGAGCGCCTGTTAAACCAGCCCTGCGCAAGGCACGGGACACGAGAGAGACCAGCCACGCACCTTTGGAAGGATTGCTTTATTATGCGGGAGTTCAAAAACTTGGATCTTTTCCAATACGATCATGGGCTACCCGGTGGTTCAGGAGGCAGTTCTCATGGGCCGGGTTATGGTGGAGGGAGTTCCGGTTCAGGATTTCAAGGCAACCAGGGCGGACATAGCAGTCAAGGCGGTCAGGGCAACCAGGGTGGTTATAATCATCAGGGGAATCAGCAGCAGCAATCGGGTTACCAGAGCAATCCGAAGCAGTTGAATAGTGGGCAATATCATGTCTTCACCACTAGCTTATGCAAGCGTGATTAGAAGCTTCATAAAAGGGCAGTAAACTCCGTTGAACCGGAAGTGCCCCATTATCTGCGTTGGTCTAAACAACCCATTTTGTGGAGTCGAGAGGATCATCCACCCCGGGTTGATAATCCGGGTCATCTGGCATTGGTGGTGGCACCTCAGGTTGGGGGGTACAAGTTCACCAAGGTGCTCATGGATGGAGGGAGCAATATCAATATCCTTTATTATGAAACCTTCCGTCGTATGGGGTTGACAGATAAAAATCTTAAACCGTCGAACACTGTTTTCCATGGTGTGGTACCTGGTAAATCAACATATACAGTTGGTAAGGTAGCTCTGGAGGTTGCTTTTGGAGATGATCATGATTCAAGATCAAAGACATTGACTTTTGAAGTGGTGAAAATCAAGAGCCCATATCATGCCCTGTTTGGACGGCCAGCTTATGCTAAGTTCATGGCAAGGCCCTGTTATGTTTATCTGCAGCTCAAGATGCCAGGTCATAAGGGGACCATAACAGTACATGGGAGCCGTAAGATTGCTTTGGAATGTGAAGAAGGTGATGCGGCCTATGCTGAGTCGGTTTGTGCAACAGAGGAGTTGAAGTTCTACAAGGACAATGTTGATCCTGCAGATATAACTTCTCTGAAAAAGCCAACTACAGAGCATGATCCGGCCTTGAAGTTTAAATCGGCTGATGAGACTAAGCTGGTTGACTTTGTTCCTAGCGATTCATCCAAGCAATTCAGCATCAGCGCTAACCTTGATCCGAAATAGGAAGGCGCGCTCATCGAGTTTATCCGTGAGAACCGGGACATCTTTGCATGGAAATCTTCTGACATGCCAGGTGTACCGAGGAAACTCGCTGAGCACACTCTTAATATTGATCCTAAGTTTAAATCGGTCAGGCAGTTTCTCCGCCTCTTCAATGAAGAAAGGCGCAAGGCTATTGGTGAGGAGGTAGCCCGGCTCTTGGCTGCAGGGTTTATTGTGGAGGTTTTTCACCCTGAGTGGTTAGCTAACCCGGTGCTAGTTTTCGGTGTCAAAACCGGCGGATCTCAGGTAGGGGGTCCCGAACTGTGCGTCTAGGCTGGATGGTAACAGGAGGCAGGGGACACGAAGTTTTACCCAGGTTCGGGCCCTCTTGATGGAGGTAAAACCCTACGTCCTGCTTGATTAATATTGATGATATGGGTAGTACAAGAGTAGATCTACCACGAAATCAGAGAGGCTAAACCCTAGAGGCTAGCCTATGGTATGATTGTATGTTATGATTGTTGTCCTACGGACTAAAACCCTTCGGTTTATATAGACACCGGAGAGGGTTAGGGTTACACAAGGTCGGTTACAAAGGAGGAGATATCCATATTCGTATTGCCTAGCTTGCCTTCCACGCCAAGTAGAGTCCCATCCGGACACGAGACGAAGTCTTCAATCTTGTATCTTCATAGTCTAACAGTCCGGCCAATGGAGATAGTCCGGCTGTCCGGAGACCCCCTAATCCAGGACTCCCTCAGTAGCCCCCGAACCAGGCTTCAATGACGATGAGTCCGGCGCGCAGCATTGTCTTCGGCATTGCAAGGCGGGTTCCTCTCCAAATTCTGTGTACCTGTCGAAATAATGTCTGGTTTCTTGTGAATGTTTGTACCCCTTGGCTTCTACGCCCAATAATGGCCACTTTCCACGCGCCGAGCGAATGTGAAGAGCCAGGGTGTGTTCACATTTACCCCCTGGCTGTGTGAATGAGCCACCTATTTAAAAAGACGAGGATTCAGATCCAAATCACACCATCCTCCCTGCGAGCCTTCATCGGAGCGCACCCGACAGAGAGCCATTCCATTATGGCCGGTCGACGCAGCTCCTCCTCTCGCACCCCTAGCTCCAAGCCTGGAGATTGGGAGAGATGTTCCATCCCGCACAACAAATTAGTGATGCTTCAGTCCATGGGATTTCTTCCCCCGGCATACCTGGTCCCGGTTCGGGCCGGGCTTGCCACCTATAATGGCGGAGAGCAAGCGGAGAGCCTTCCCAATCCCTCCAAGGGAGAGCGGGTTTGCCTTGTCCCTTATTTGGTAAGGGGGCTCGGATTTCCAATTCATCCGTTTCTCCGGGGGCTCCTGGAGTTCTACGGCCTCCAGTTGCACAACCTTACGCCTGCCTCCATGCTGCATATCGCGGGATTCATAGCCCTTTGCGAGTTGTTTTTGGGATGTGAAGCCTATTTCGCTTTATGGAAGAAGTTGTTCTGCCTTGTGCCCCGTTCCGAGAAGGGGTCAATATATCAAGTGGGCAGAGCCGAAGTGTGGCGTATTGCCGGGACCGGATACTTGTCCGGGACCCCAAAGAAGACGTTCGAAGACTGGCCTTCGGAATGGTTTTATATAGAAGACGTCCCCCTCCCGGATCCTATTCGGATCGGCCTTCCTGAGTTTGACAATGCCCCTTTGAAGAAGCGCCAGAGCTGGCGTCCACGAAGCTCCCTGGAGGAAGATGACAGGGACATTCTTTACCTGATGAGCTGGATAAGTTTTTTAGCTTGATCCGGATTGACCATGATCGAGGTCATGGCCACATGCATCATGCGGGGGGTGCAGCCGCTTCAGTATAGAGGCCACCCCATGTGGGATTTCAACGGGGAGGATGACGCCACCCGCCACGGCCGCAAAGGGCCGGGATCGGCTGCTGATTTGATAAAGATCTTATCCACTTTGTACAAGGGAGAAGAGGAGGAATTCCTTCATGTCAACCCGCAGGGCGGATTTTCTATGTATAATCCTCCGAGCTGGGTAAGCGGAGACTTTTTATCGCCCATCCATTTCATATTCCCGTAGTTAAGTATTCATTCTAGCGATTTCATCGCAGGAGCTGCGCCAGGCTGTAAAGGAGATAAACAGCCCTCCTCCACAACTCGAGGACCCTGGGCGGTCCCTTGACCCGGCCTCCCAGGAGGATCCGGACATATCGGTGGAGCTGATCGATGGGGTATTTTACCAAGCGAGTAACGACAATGCTTTGGTGGCCATTACGGGTGATTACCCGGGACTAATTCCAGCCTCACAGGTGACTGAGACCGAAGTCCTAGTAGTTCAAAAAGGGATCCGTCCTTGCATGTTTTTGATCGCCGTATAACAACCGTGTTTTGCAGGGGAGGTCCTCGAGGTGGAAGGCCGATCCTGTGGCAACTAGCCAACAAGGGGCCGTGAGGCCAGGCGGGCTGAAAAGACCCGCAGTCCGGATTCAGACACCGGCGCAGCGGTACGGCGTGCCGTTTTTATTGTAAGACATTATTCAGAGGCATACTAGCGCCCATGCCTTCTTTCAGGAAAAAGAGCGCTCGCCGGACTATACCCGGAGAGGCTACCAATCGTGCCTCCACCAGCCAGGCTCCAAGGCCGGATTCGGAGGCGGGAACGAATACGAGGCGTGCGCCGGGCGCTCCTCTGACAGAGGATGCGGACAAACTGTCCGCCACCAATTCCGAGGTGGAAAGTGCCATGAACCACAGGCGTCGCCGGACTGTTCTTCGTGACGCTTGTTTCTCCCAAGAGGCATTGAATGCCTTCAACTCGGGAGACGCGCACCTCTGTGCCGCTCAAAATGTTCTAGCCAGAGCCATGGAGCAGTATGTAAAAGACATATGGGTGAGAAAATTTGATGATTATATATATCAGTAGCCCCTGAGACTTGAAACAGTTAGGATAACTGATTTAAGGATCAATTTTTATGCAGGTTTTTACAGAAAAGAATACTCAACTGTCCCAGGAGCTGGAAGAGTGCAAAGCCCAACTTCAGGCCGCACTGGCCGCAGCAGGGGAGCCCAAAGAGACCCACTCTGGTAACATATCTTTTGAATGATAAGTATCATTTAGAATGCAGCGTATATGCAGATCTGACGATAAAATTGCAGATGACGCGGGAGTAAATCCGGATAAGCAACAGCTCATACGCCAGCTAAAGGCTGGTGAGAACGTGCTTACGAGGGTGAGGCAGGAGAAAAATGATCTCCAAGATGCCAACACCAAGCTGAGCGTGGAACTACGAGATGTTCGCGCCCAACTCTCGGACTCTGTTAAGGAAAATCGGTGACTTCGACGCGGCATATTTAGTAAGTGCTTGAATGAACTTTAAAAAAGAGTTCGGCGAGGAAGCTGGCTAATAGAGGTATGTCTGTAGGTATGCTAACAGGTCGTCCTGCCGAGGAAATGCCCGGTTCAACGGGTGACCTTCTTCCCGAGCTCTCACAGCTGCACGAACGAGTTCGGCAGGTGATGCAAGGCGTCGCCCGGGCCTTGTGTCCATCCGCCTCCATACCCGAAGGCCTTGGAGAACTTGCAGAAAAGCTACAGGGAGCGCGGCAGTGCTTTCGATTATGGAAGATATCGGCCTGCCGTCAGGGCGCCAGGGAAGCCTGGGCGATGGTGAAGACACGTTACACGAAGGCTGACCCGAACCGCATGGCCGAAGTCGGACCTGTGGGGCCCGATGGGAAGGAGATCCCTGTGAGCTTAGTGTACGGCCAAGTAGAATTGGCCGCAAAGTATTCCCAACAGGACTGTAGACTAGACAGCCTGTTGGATGGTATTGAAGAGGAATTCAACCAGTCAAATTGACTATGTAATTTTAAAGTGACATGTATAATGCCTTCTAGCCGGATTGTAGATCGTTTGTCGTGGCGGACCTTTTCGCTTCAACCTCGGGACCCGACAGTCTGGAGTGTATCCGAATACCCTCTCGGTTATGTAAGAATCGGGGCATGCGTGGAGACCAGGCGTAGGGGTCATTAGTGCTTTATCAGACAAGTGCCCAACTAGTTGTGTTATATTACATGGGTAGTAAGAAACATCTTCCAGGGAGAATAGTTCCGTTAAGGGCTCCTTTCCCTGGGTAAGCATGCCCTAAAGTGCATGTCCGGACTGCGATAAGAAGCACAGAAAAATCATCTGGGGGCAGATATGAATAATAAAAGTCATATTTTGTTCACCGACCGAATATTCCCTTAAGAACGCTAGCTTTCGGCTTCACCCAGTCTGAGGTACACGTCTGGATGACCCAGCGGTAACAATAGCAGAGGTGCTCCCCTTATGCCCTAGCCGAATTAACGGGAACGTAGGGCATAAATACAAGAGCCAGGCAACCCAGCTTGGCCAAAACTTAAGTCATATCGATGCATATAATGGTGAAAAAAGGTACATGCGGAAGTATAACACATGTGTTGGGCGTGAGGCCCAGGAAAATAACTTAAGCTTCTGTGAAAGAAGCCCCTAGGTATGAAGAGTGCGGCTAGCGCATCTGTAATGTGCGGGTGAGGCACAAGGTGACCCTTGCAGGCCTAGAGAAATAAAAGAAAGAAAGGGAAACAAGACAGATGATGCATATGCGGAAAATGGACAAAGAGAGGGGACTAACATAGAGTCCGGCGCTAAGCATAGAATCTTCGAAGCCTGGCTGCGTTCCATGGGTTCGGCTTGAGTCGACTAGTCGATGCATCCCGCAGTCGGTATGCTCCGCCGGTCAGAACTTGGTCGATAATGAAGGGACCTTCCCATTTGGGCTCGAGCTTGTTCTTTTTCTTATCCGGCAGCCGTAGAACTAGTTCGCCAACGTTATAAGTTTTGGCCCGTACTTCTCTGCTTTGGTATCTGCGAGCCTGTTGCTGGTAAAATGCGGAACGGGCTTTGGCTATGTCGCGCTCTTCCTCCAAGGTGTCCAGACTGTCCTGCCGATCGAGCTCGGCTTCTCTTTCTTCGTACATGCGCACTCGAGGTGAGTCATGAATTATGTCACAGGGCAGGACTACCTCTGTGCCGTACACCATAAAAACGGTGTATATCCGGTACTACAATTCGGCGTGGTCCGCAGCCCCCAGAGTACGGAGTCGAGCTCCTCTACCCAGTGCGTGTCAGACTCCGTTAAGGAGCGCACTAATCTGGGTTTAATGCCGCTCATTATAAGACCATTTGCTCGTTCGACTTGACCGTTGGTTTGTGGGTGATAGACTGAAGCATAATCGAGCTTGATGCCCATTTTGCTGCACCAGAGTTTTACCTCGTCGACCGTGAAGTTTGTGCTGTTATCAGTGATGATGCTATGGGGGACGCCGTAACGGTGTACAACCCCGGATATGAAATCTATCACCGGTCCGAATTCGGCTGTTTTAACCGGTTTAGCCTCTATCCATTTGGTGAATTTATCCACCATGACCAATAAGTATTTTTTCTTGTGGGTTCCCCCTTTAAGGGGTCCAACCATGTCAAGCCCCCAGACTGTGAAGGGCCATGTAATGGGGATTGTTTGGAGGGCGGTGGGTGGCATGTGTCTTTGATTTGCAAAGAGCTGGCAACCGGCGCAATGTTGGACCAAGTCCTGTGCATCTGCCCGGGCCGTTGGCCAATAGAATCCTGTATGGAAGGCCTTGCTTACAAGAGCTCGGGCTGCGACGTGATGACCGCTGAGTCCAGCGTGAATTTCTGCCAAAAGGTTCCGCCCTTCCTCTTCGGAGATGCACCTTTGAAGGACTCCGGTAGCACTTTTTTGTACAATTCTCCCTCATGGACCCTGTAGGCCTTGGATCGCCGCACTATGCAGTGTGCCTCATTTTGGTCCTCCAGAAGTTCCTGCCTAGTTAGGTAGGCCAGGAATGGTTCTGTCCACGGGGAAATAATGGCCATTATTTCGTGGGCTGAATGTGTTATTTCGGTGGCGGAGCCTCCGATTGTGTCAGAGAGTTCGGTATCGGGTATTTTGGCCGGGTCCGGACTGTTGTTACCGGTGTCCCCTTCCCATGCTACGGATGGCTTGAAGAGCCGTTCCAGAAATATGTTGGGAGGGACCGCATCGCATTTTGCGCCAATGCGGGCGAGGATATCCGCCGCCTGATTGTTTTCCCGAGCCACATGGTGAAATTCGAGCCCCTCGAACCGAGCTGACATCTTTAGGACGGCATTGCGATAAGCTGCCATTTTCGGATCCTTGGCATCGAAGTCTCCATTTATTTGGGATATCGCGAGGTTCGAATCCCCGTGCACCTCTAGGCGTTGAATGCCCATGGATACTGCCATCCGGAGACCATGTAGAAGGGCCTCATATTCGGCTGCGTTGTTGGAGTCCATATACATTATCTGTAGTACGTATGGAACGGTATCTCCTGTTGGGGACGTCAAGACGACACCAGCCCCTAGACCAGCCAACATTTTGGAGCCGTCGAAGTGCATGATCCAGTTTGAATATGTGCCGAGTTCGGCTTCCGTCCACTCAGCGACGAAGTCAGCTAAAACTTGCGACTTAATAGCTCGCCGTGGCTTGTAAGTTATGTCAAACGGGAGGAACTCAATGGCCCATTTGGCAATCCAGCCCGTCGCGTCGCGGTTGTTTATAATATCGTTGAGTGGTACTTCCGATGCTACCGTTATGGAACACTCTTGAAAGTAGTGTTGCGGCTTCCGGGATGCCATAAATACTGCGTACGCTATCTTTTGATAATGCGGGTACCGTGATTTGCATGGAGTAAGGACAGTGGACACATAGTAAACCGGCTTTTGAAGGGGAATTTGTGTCCGTCCACTTCTCGCTCGACGACGAGCACTGCGCTTACTACTTGATGAGTTGCCACAATGTATAATAGCATTGGTTCGCCAGTGTTTGGCACGGCCAGGACTGGGTTTGTTGCCAATATGGCTTTTATTTTGTTGAGTCCGGCCGAGGCGGCATCCTTCCACTCGAAGTGTTCGGTGCGCCGGAGGAGGCGATAAAGGGGTAATGCTTTTTCTCCCAAGCGGGAGATAAAGCGGCTTAGAGCCGCTATGCATCCGTTCAATTTTTGTATTTGTTTGAGGTCTGTTGGGGTAGCCAACTGTGACAACACTCGGATTTTGGCCGGATTTGCTTCAATACCTCTACTGGAGACAATGAATCCCAGGAGCTTTCCGGCCGGTATGCCGAAAACGCATTTTTCCGGATTGAACTTGATGTCATATGTTCGGAGGTTGTCGAATGTGAGCCTCAGGTCGTCTACTAGAGTTTCGACAGGCTTGGTTTTAACGACCACGTCATCCACGTATGCCTCCACTGTTTTGCCGATCTGGTTTGCCAGACATGTCTGAATCATGCGCTGATATGTTGCGCCAGCGTTTTTGAGCCCGAAGGGCATTGTGTTGAAGCAGAATGGGCCGTATGGTGTGATGAATGCCGTTGCGGCTTGGTCTGGCTCCGCCATTTTAATTTGATGGTAGCCGGAGTATGCATCGAGGAAACACAATGAATCGTGTCCTGCGGTAGCGTCGATGATTTGATCGATGCGGGGGAGGGGGAAGGGATCCTTTGGGCAGGCCTTGTTAAGGTCCTTAAAATCGACGCACAAGCACCAGGATTTGTCCTTCTTTGATACCACCACCAGGTTTGCTAGCCAGTCCGGATGTTTTATATCTCTGATGAATCTGGCCTCCAATAGCTTGGCTAGTTCCTCTCCCATGGCTTGTCTCTTAGGCTCAGAGAAACATCGAAGAGCCTGCTTGACTGGCTTGAATCCTTTTAGGATATTTAGGCTGTGCTCAGCCAGCCTGCGTGGGATTACTGGCATGTCTGAAGGGTGCCAGGAAAAAATGTCCCAGTTCTCGCGTAGGAACTCTCGCAGTGCGGCGTCGACATCAGGGTTTAATTGTGCCCTGATGGAAGTTGTTTTTGTAGGGTCCATTGGATGGACTTGGAATTTGACTATTTCATCCACCGGTTTAAAGGAGGTGGACTTGGATCTTTTATCAAGTATCACATCGTCCCTGTTCACCGTGGAGCGCAGCGTAGTTAGTTCCTCGGCTGCTAGGGCTTCGGATAGTGCCTCGAGGGCCAGTGCGGCTGTCTTATTTTCGGCGCGGAGTGCTATGTCCGAATCACTAGCAAGAGTGATGATTCCATTGGGCCCGGGCATTTTGAGCTTCATGTACCCGTAATGGGGTATGGCTTGGAAGATTGTGAACGCCTCCCACCCTAGTAGAGCATAGTATCCGCTGCTGAACGAGGCCACTTGGAATGTAATTTCTTCGGACCTGTAATTATCCGGCGTGCCGAATACCACATCTAGTGTGATTTTCCCAGCACAGCGTGCTTCCCGACTGGGGATGATTCCTCTAAAGGTTGTGCTACTTTTCTCAATGCGGCTCCAGTCTATTTCCATCTTTTGAAGAGTTTCCTCATAGATGAGGTTTAATCCGCTGCCGCCGTCCATGAGTACCTTGGTGAGTCAAAAGCCGTCCACGATTGGACTGAGGACCAGTGCGGCTGGTGCTCGGTCTGTTCGGAATTTGGGTTCGTCACTGGCATTGAAGGTAATAGCCGTGTCACTCCAAGGATTTATCTCTGCTATGTGGCAGATTTCGGCCATGCTGTGGAGTGTTTGCCTGCGTCTATTATTTGACGCGAAGGTCTCAAAGACCGTTAACACCGTATTGTTGTCCACGGGATGGTGCTCGGTGGTTTTTGGGAGGAGTAGATCCTCACCACTTTTGGCCACCTGCCGGAGTATCCAACATGCTCTAAGGCTGTGTGTTGGTATTGCATCCGCTGTACTATGAATTTTGCAGGGTCCGTTGAGCCATCCCTCCTGTACGGTTCCTTGCCCCGTAGAGGGCTTTTGCCTTTTGGTAGTTAACCCAGGTGTATTGTGATAATGCACCCTTTTATTTCGGACCGGGTTTGTATTCAGGGCCGGATTATCCCAAAATTTTCTTTCGGTTTTCCAGGCACTTTCCATCGCACAGTACTTTCGTGCTATGGACACCAAGTCGACAAAGCATGTAATTTCATGGTGACTTATGGCGTTGAGGATTCCCTTGTCTGTGCAATTATTGCAGAAGAATGAAATTGCGTCTTCCTCGCGGCAGTCCTTTATCCTGTTCATGACCAGGAGGAAACTGGCCCAGTAACGGTGTACTGCTTCTTTGGGCTCTTGCCTAATTTGGGATAGATCGCGTATGTTTGGGTGGGCGGGTGGGATTGAATCTGAATCCTTACCCAATCCGAGACTCAGGGGCCAAGGGGTTTCTGAACTCGAAAGTTTGGATTCTTGGATGTTTTCTGATAAATCTAGCCCACTGCCTGATTCTAGGTTCAGGCCTTGAGTGACGTCCTCCCCTCCGCGGGTATCCGGCTTGGAGGGATCGGGTATCCAGACATAACTAGTCCTTAAGATAGATGAAGGGTTGCCGCATTGTTCCTCCACCACTGCAACGTGATGGGTGACCTGGGGAGAGTTGATCTCTCTCAGATCGGGTTTAGGCCCAATCTGATCGTAGTCTGTAGCGACTCCCAGGGCGGCGATGCGATCCAAGAGCTCGTTCAGGGAAGAGAGATCCATTGGATCTAACTGCTCGGCGAGTTCCGAGTTGACGTGAAGATTGCTTTTGATGACCCGAGAAGTCATCGTCGGCACAGCGGCCGAACAAGTGGTCATAAGAAAACCACCTAGCCGGAGAGTTTGGCCGATAGCCAAAGCTCCCTCAGCAATAGTGCCGTCTTTAAAGACGGTATGAGACATCCTTCCTGGTGGCGACGGCACAGCGGAACTCTCAATGAAAGCACCATTGTCGGTGTCAAAACCGGCAGATCTCGGGTAGGGGGTCCCGAACTGTGCGTCTAGGCCGGATGGTAATAGGAGGCAGGGGACACGAAGATTTACCCAGGTTCGGGCCCTCTTGATGGAGGTAAAACCCTACGTCCTGCTTGATTAATATTGATGATATGGGTAGTACAAGAGTAGATCTACCACAAGATCAGAGAGGCTAAACCCTAGAGGCTAGCCTATGGTATGATTGTATGTTATGATTGTTGTCCTACGGACTAAAACCCTTCGGTTTATATAGACACCGGAGAGGGTTAGGGTTACACAAGGTCGGTTACAAAGAAGGAGATATCCATATCTGTATTGCCTAGCTTGCCTTCCACGCCAAGTAGAGTCCCATCCGGACACGAGACAAAGTCTTCAATCTTGTATCTTCATAGTCTAACAGTCCGGCCAATGGAGATAGTCCGGCTATCCGGAGACCCCCTAATCCAGGACTCCCTCACTAGTACTTAAGAAGAATGACACTTGGCGTATGTGTGTGGATTACACAGACTTGAACAAGGCTTGTCCAGCTGATCCCTTTGCTCTTGCTCGTATTGATCAAATCATTGATGCTACGGTGGGCTGTGAGCGTTTGAGCTTTCGGGATGCTTATTCTAGTTATCATCATATCAAAATGGCAGTTAAGGACCAGGAGAAGACAGCTTTTATAACTCCTTTTGGAGCCTTCTGCTATGTATCTATGCCTTTTTCGGTCAAGAGTGCCCAGGCGACTTATCAGCGCTGTGTGCAGAATTGTCTTCATGACCAGATTGGGCGCAATGTTCATGCTTATGTGGATGATATTGTGGTGAAGTCTAGAAGGGAGGAGACGTTGATAGCTGACTTGAAGGAAACCTTTGATAATCTTCGGGTCTAAAATATGATGCTTAATCCGGCCAAGTGTGTTTTTGGTGTTTCGATAGGCAAGCTCTTGGGTTTTCTAGTGTCTAACAGGGGTATTGAAGCTAATCCGGAAAAGATCAAAGCTATTACGTCTCTGGCTAAACCGGCGTGTATTAACAATGTTCAACGTCTGGCGGGCCATATTGCAGCATTGAGCCGGTTTATCAGCCGTTTGGGAGAGAAAGCAATCCCTCTATATCAGATGATGAAAAAGACAGATACTTTTGTCTGGAGTGATGTTGCTAATGCGGCGTTTGAGGACTTGAAAAAGAAATTAGCTGAGCCACCTATCCTTACTGCTCCGGTCGATAAAGAGCCGTTGTTGTTATATGTGGCTGCTAATGCGCGGGCTGTTAGTGTGGCCATTGTGGTGGAGCGCAAGGAAGCTGGGAAGGAGTATCCGGTTCAACGACCGGTTTATTATATCAGTGAGGTACTTATCGAGTCTAAGCAGAGGTACCCACATTGGTAGAAGCTGGTGTATGGAGTTTTTATTGCAAGCCGGAAGCTCAACCAGTATTTTCAAGGTCATCCCATCACGGTGGTCAGTTCTACCCCTTTGGGAGATATAATCCAGAACAGGGAGGCAACTGGCCGAGTTGCCAAGTGGGCTATTGAGCTTGGATCTCACGAGTTAAAATATGTGCCTCGTACGGCAATCAAGTCCCAAGCGTTGGTGAATTTTATCAATGACTGGACAGAGTTCCAGGCACCGGAAGAAAATCCGGATCATACTTATTGGACTATTCATTTTGATGGGTCCAGGCAATTGGAGGGCTCGGGGGCTGGAGTCGTGTTAACTTCCCCACGAGGTGATAAGTTTTGTTATGTTCTCCGTTTAATGTTCCCTTGCACTAACAATGCGGCTGAATATGAGGCTTTACTCCATGGTCTTTGAATGGCTAAGGAGATGAATCTAAGCCGGGTTAAATGCTTTGGTGACTCGGACCTGGTGGCTCAGCAAGTATCTAGTACTTGGGATTCCAAGGACCCACTCGTGGCAGCGTATCGTCGAGAAGTAGATATTGTTGCAGGTCACTTCAAGGGTTATCAGGTTGACCATGTGGACCGGCGAAAGAATGAAGCGGCGGACGCTTTAAGACGTTTGGGTTCCCAACATAAACCGGTTCCACCCAATGTTTTTCTGGATGTTTTGCATAACCCGTCGATCAAGCTACCTACAGAGGAGGATTTGGTTGTTCCTAACCCGGAGGCTTAGTTAGTGGCATCTCTTCATGTTATCCCGGATTGGATGGTCCCATATTTGGCGTATATGAACCAGGGCGAGTTATCGGAGGATGAAACTTTGGCCAGGCAGATAATCCGGCGATCCAAGTCAATGACCATTATCAATGGGGAATTGCATCATTGCAATGTAACAGGGGTGTTTCAGCGTTGCGTATCCCCTGAAGAAGGCTGTGAGATTTTGCGTGAGATCCACGAAGGAGATTGTGGTCACCATGCCGGTTCAAAGTCCTTGGTAGCTAAAGCTTTTCGCCACGGCTTCTATTGGTTGACGGCTCATGCTGATGTTGAGGACTTGGTCAAAATGTGTGATGGTTGTTAGAAGTTTTCACGCCGAGCTCATGTTCCGGCTCAAGAATTGAGGATGATTCCAATCACTTGGCCGTTTGCAACTTGGGGGCTGGATATGGTTGGGACCTTTAAGAGGTCCAAGGATAAGAAGACCCACCTTTTGGTGGCGGTTGATAAGTTCACTAAGTGGGTGGAGGCAAAGCCAGTCAGTAAGTGTGATGCAGCCACAGCTGTTCAATTCATCAAGAATGTGATTTTCCGGTTTGGTTTTCCACATAGCATCATAATTGATAATGGCACCAATCTGTCCAAGAGTGCTATGGAAGAATTTTGTCAACGTGAGCACATCCGGCTTGATGTGTCATCAGTGGCTCACCCCCAATCTAATGGTCAAGCGAAGAGAGCCAATCAAGAGATCCTAAGAGGCATCAAGCCCCGGCTTATGGTTCCTTTAAAGCGGACACCGGGTTGTTGGGTGGAGGAGTTACCTTGTGTGTTATGGAGCATCAATACTACACCCAACAGATCTACGGGTTATACACCTTTCTTCATGGTTTACGGATCAGAGGCGGTCCTCCCTAGTGACATCCGTCATGACTCACCCCGTCTGGCGGCTTATGTTGAAGCTGACAATGAGCAGGCACGTCAGGAAGCACTTGACCTGTTAGATGAGGAGCGTGATATTGCAGCGGCGCGTTCGGCGATTTATCAGCAAGATCTGCATCGTTATCATAGTCGTCGGGTTAAAACCAGAACGTTTCAAGAAGGGGATCTGGTGCTCTGGCTCATCCAGGATCAGACTGATATGCACAAGTTATCCCCGCCTTGGGAAGGACTTTTCGTGGTCAGCAAGAATCTGCACAACGGGTCATACTACCTTATCAATGTTCGAGAGCACAAAGACTCACGTAAATCGGAGGAGGAGACCCACCGGCCATGGAATATAGCTCATCTTCGGCCTTACTACAACTGAGCCATAGGCTCCTCTTATGTACATATTAGTGACAATGTATATATTATAATGATCAATATAATAAACCGGCATCCCTGCTAAAGCGGGGCCTCTGCTGTTATTCCTTGAAAGGTTTTTGGTTACATGGGGGCTTCTATTTATAAAGCGGAGTTCTAATTACCCATTGACCTGGCTCATAAGCCACACATAAAAAACACTTGGGGGCTTGCCACCCAAGGTCAAAAGGAGCCAAAGAGAGTCTGTTGCAAAGCACAACTCAAACATAGGCACCCATTGAGCACAGCTCAAAATATTACTAGGGGGCTCTTTGCTTCTACAAGAACCAAGAGTCTATAACCTTGTAATAGGCTATAAAAGCTAGGCTTGGAAGCTAGGTGTATTCACCTAAAACCCCGGGTTATCCTGCCTTTTTAAGTAAGCCACTCTGTCCAGGTAATCCTGGTAGACACGTCGAACGTTTGACAAGTCAATCTTATAAAGACCCTGAACTTGTCATAGTTAAAATGACAATTGGTTGATGTGAGTTCCATCTTATAAAGGCTTTGTAAAATGGTTTAACTCAGTGGCCTGGCAGCCCATGAAAAGCCTCGCCCTTTTTATATATTTTCTTCTGAAATCTCTCTTTTTGATATTTCTTTTGATGAGTTTTATATTAAACCGGTGTTGATTGACCCGATCTGGCTGTTGACTATAAGTCGGCCAAACAAATTGAGAATATTGCTGGTATCTATTGACCCGGCTTCGCTGTCGATTATAAGTCATCAGTGTACAATCAGATATAAACCGGTGTTGATTGACCCGGTCTGACTTTGACTACATGTCGCCAGTATGATATACGAATAAACTGGTGTTTATTACAACCCGGTACGGCTTTACTGTAAATCGGTAAAACTGGGAGGAGTTATCAGTACTCAAGATTTGGGTTATCACCCTTACTACAGAAAGTTGGTTAGCCAATGATGTGATTCAATGTCACATGTATGATATATTTCATATTTGATTGTCATTCAATACAGCCTGGTTATAAACCTGGATTATATGTAGGGCATTTTGACCCGTCCGGCGATAAACCGCCAGGACACTTTTTCAAATTGTTATATGCAGAAACAGGGCAAATAAAGCTTCTAAGGATCATAAGCAGACATAACATAAATCACAGCGGATTAACAACATCATGCAAAATGAATATGCACGATGGCATAGCAGACCAAGTGTTTAAACTAGCCTATTACAAGGCATTTTGATGCCCAAAAGGACAATTGTTTTCAGCAAGTATTGCAGTATGCAGAAGATTAAACCGGCCTCCGGATCATGACTCTTCGCCAGGCTGGCTTGACGGTTGTGGATCATCCTACACCGGTTCACCCTCCTCCTCTCTACCCAGCAGCTGGAAATCAATGGTGGTCCAGTCGATTCCAGTTAGGGCCTTGAATACAGCTTCGTCGCTTATAAGGGTGGAGGGGTCAACACCAGGAGTGTAGGTATGCTTACGAATTGGTGGGCTAAGATTCTACACATCATGAGTTGGCGCAACAAGTCGTTTGTTATCAGCATCATAAACCGGCTGATAGTGAGAAAGATCTGTTTCTTTGGCCAATTTGCTCGGTTATGGGCGCATTTCCTTTGTCAAAGCTCGAAGGTCGTCATTATCAAACTCTGACCCGTCTGCCTTTATGCTCGGATAGCCGCGTCCTATGTCAGCCGAGTCAAGATCTGGTATCCAGGCTTTAGCCCGGATTAGCGCAGTCAGAGCATCTGCCCTTGCAGCTGATCTTTTCAACTCGTCCAACCGGGCAGGCAGCATTGACAGCTTTTCTAATGTTTCCTTGATCAGGTTTGGGGCGGTTTGTTATGAGCGGCAGTGCAAATGATCCGCTGTGCGCCGGTATATAATTGCTCTATAAGAGTATAGGTAGCCTTCAGCTTCTTCTGCATATCAGAGTCCAGATGGGTAATGCGAGATCCTGCATCATTGAACATATTGATAAACCGGCAGTTTATGGGATAATACATGTTGAAGCTTACCGTAAGGGTACTTACTAAACACAGTAGTGGTCATGGCACTGATTTGCCGCTTCAAACCAGTCAGTTCTTCTGCTACCGGTTTAAGAGTTGTTTCAGCATCCTCCGCCCGCTTTAGCAGAGCTGCTTTTTCAGTGTCCCATCCTGCCCGTTCGCCTTTAAAGCCTTCTTTTAGTTTCTCCATGGTTGTTAAAGCGCTAGTCAATTCTTCTTTGGCCTTGGAAGTTTCTGCTTGCTGGGACTTAATGTTTTCCTGAAGGTCGGTGATTTGGGATTCTTTTTGGCTCAGATCAGCCTGGAAGAGACGGTTAACAAGTTAGTAGTGCATATTTAAAGTCCCAAGCATATAACAGGCTATACACTTGGCACTTGGGGGCTAATGCATATGGCTTTTATCAACTGACATTTTAAGTCCCAAGCACATAACAAGTTATACACTTGGCACTTGGAGGCTAATGTATATTTGCTCCAGTCAAAGTTATGGATTTTTTCTTCCTCAATCGGTTTACAAAGATGGTTCTCAAGAATTTTGGAAGCTTCATGACAGACAGGTACCGATTCATCCTAAAGGTGTAAACCGGCCCCTAGGAACTACATAAGCAAAAATTGCAAGATTCATACTTTAAAGTCCTGGTTCATCATGAAATGATAAACCGGCCCTTGGGGGCTACACAGGCAATGTTGAAGTATTACAAAGTCCTGGTTCATGTTAATATCATAAACCGGCCCTTGGGGGCTGCTGGAGTTGATATTAGAGACTGAACAAGAGACAATTATGAAGAGTTAACAGTGTTTACCTCATATCGCTCCTTCATCGGGCCTGCTAAACTGGCTTCATAGTCGCGGCTGGTATACAGGCGGTTCAAGAAGCTGGAATGAATCTCTTGGGCATTGAGGTGGGCATAGCTGGATAAATCTGTTTTCCACTTACCCTTATCCATAGCAGAAAATTCTTCCTTGGCACTATGCTTTGATAAAGCGATAGGATTGCCAGGGGTGGTGTGGCCAACACCGGTAATCATGATATCGTTTGTGTTATCTTCAGCAGTCTTGGCTGGGCTCGGTGGTTTATCAGCCGTTTTCGCTGGGCTTGGCGGTTCAGCAGCCTGACTCATCGGATCTATCTCCACCGGTTCAACAAAAGTATCCTGAACTTGAGGTACTGAATCATCTAAGATAGCATCAACATTTGGATCCAGTGGTTCAGGGGTCTTTTCCGGTTCAGACGCCGGGTTATCATCAGTTGGTGTATTCGGTTTGGACTTTTTGCTGGCTCTGGCCTTGGCCCTGAAAGGAACAGATAAAAAGGTTAGTATAGCAAACCAGTATAAAGCGTCAAGAGTTAAGTTTAAAAGTGCTCACCCAGGAACAGTCTTGAGAGGAGGGAGTTGTGTGGCCATTTACTCGCCGGATGATGAATGAGGTGTTCCCTGATAGTTTGAGTCAGACGGATTAAGAGGTTGCCTGAAATAACCCACCTTGGGATAAGAAGTATCAGAAATATATGAGACCTCTGTTCGACGTTTCCGGGTTGGAGTGTTCGGTAAACCGGCTGAAGTAACTACTTGGCCGATGTGCCAGGTTGTGCAGAGAACTTCGTGTTGCTGCTTCTTCAAAAGAAAGTTTGGGTCCAAGTGAGCTAGAGGGTGAGAAAATCTTACTTTCTGGATTGCTTGATGGGTTTTCTGTGTTGGCAAATGATCCAAACCGGAGGAAAGAATAATTACCTATACATCATCAGCATGGCTGGCTTCGGCGTCATCCTGATAATAGTCATTGTCAATGAGGTGTATGAAAAAAGAGCCAAGAAAATCAAGTTCTACCTCTAATCCCAGATTATCCAGCTCTTCATCAACGTTTAAATTGGAGGGTTCGGCGGTTTTCTTCTTGGCATGTCTTTTAGTAACCTTGGTCTTGGGGCGAGGCGTCTTTGCCGGTTTATACCGAGGTTTCTTCTTCCAGAACGGAGCATCACCCTGCTAAAGATTGACAAAGGTTATAAGAAACAGTTAAGAATATCAGGTACAAACAGGAGTTAGGCAATTCTTACAGCTGGCGGTTTATTCAAAACGCGGAAGGGGCTTAGCCCTGTTTTGCTGCAAACAGCCACTGATTCATCCAGTATCTTTTTAACAGCCTCAGTGATTTCAGCATCAGTTAACTGAATGTCAGTGTGCCGTTGAGGGTCTTTCAAGTCCCCTGTATATTCGCACATTAAACCGGGAAGACGGCTTAAAGGCAAAATACTCCAAGATATCCAGCAATGAACAAAGTCAATTCCTGTCAAACCGTTAGCCACAAAGGCTCTGAGCTTGGCGAGTGGTGGAGCATATTTGGCAGGTTCCTTTGCAGTCAACCTTTGGGGAAATGGATGTGTGTTGGTGAGACGGTGAGGACGATAACCTAGCAGAGGATTCTCATCTTCAGGGGAAGTATCTTTGCAATAGAACCAAGTCTGGTTCCAATCCTTAGGATGACTGTGATGCTTGGCATGAGGGAAGTTGACGTCTTTCCTTTTTTGAATTGAAACGCCGCCGAGTTCAGTATTGGGTCCATTTACAAATTTGGTGCGGCGGTTTAGATAGAAAAAATCCCTGAACAATTCAACAGTCGGTTCTTCTTGCAGATAAGCCTCGCAAAGCACTTGAAAATTACAAATATTGGATACTGATTTAGGTCCAATATCTTGAGGGTGCATCTGGAAGCTAGCAAGAACATCACGGAATTTTTTTAACCCGGGAGGTTTAAAACCACGGCTCAGATGATCAAAAAACACAACTATCTCGCCATCCTTGGGTGTAGGAGGATTTTCCGGACCGGGGGCTCGCCATTGGATTTCACTCTGCTTTGGTAAAGTGCCAGTGATAACACATCCTTTCAGATCTTCTTCCTTAATCCGGGATGGAACCCAGTTATAAGCATAGAAGGTCTTGGCCATTTCTTAGACAACCTGAAGGAAGGTTTGTGCCGGTTTAAGATTCATGGTTGACAAGCATAAGGCGTTGCAGGTTAAGAAATAAAAAGGTATTCAGGCATGCAAAGTTATTAAACCGGAAGTTGATGCTATGACAAATGATAAAGCAATTGGCGGTTTACAAGGGGACTAATGGTATATGGCAGGTTATTTTCTAAAGGATAAACCGCCTATATGGACAATGAGAGTATAGATCTGAAGCCGAAAAACGACTAAGTGAGGAAGAACAAGTTTCACAGTTTCACATTAGGATTTCAGATCTACCGCATGTCAGGAAAAGAAAAATATTTAGACCTAAAGGTTGGTGCTTGAGAAGTTCATGAAGTTCCAGATCGGGTTTTTATACACAAAAGAGAAGATCTGATGGCAAAGGAAGGATTATCATTGCTACCGCATAAGAGTATATTAGGTTTGAATATATCATATAAGCCTTAGTGAAGAACAGGAGAAGAACACCATGAAGCTTCCATGAGCCCGTGCGAACCCTAAACAGATCTATGGAGGAAAGGAAGAAGAACTCACCGAAACTGTTGAACAGCGGAGAGGCGCTGCGATTTTCTGGTACGATCAGGGTGATGCAGCGGCCAAGGTCGAGGCAGAGGTGAAGGTCGACGGTGGCGGCAGCGCTCGAGTGTTGAGGCGACGTGAGGTGGAAGAAGGATGAAGAGGCAAGGGGAGAAAAGGAAAGGGACCCTTGGCCCTATTTATAAGACAAAGGGATAAGTGACAGGCACGGGAATCGATGAGCCCAAAAAATGGATATGTCCCAGAGCGGCCGCCTCAATTTTCGAAGGCTCATTAATAAAAGTAAGGTATATACGGTTTTTTAATGAACATGTGACGTCATGGCGGTTTATTATAATCCTGGAAGATGACGTCATGGCGGATTACAAGGTTTACTCGAAGGTACTGAAGAGGAAGATTTTCTAAAGTGTTGAAGATTGACATGAACAGGTTCAAATCAATCTGGGGCCTAATGTTGGAGATATAACTACTAAGTAGAAACCGTCCAGGAGGGTCGGGTTATACCTGTAATAAGTTATTCGTATTGAACCCCATGAAGACAAGGAGTATGGCGCTTTAATATAAGAGATCTAAAAGCCCAGGGCCCAGAGGCGGATTAGGGCCCGTAGACATAAACCACCATAAGGTGTGTAACTTGTGTTGTAAGATAGGAAAGAGTAGAAACCGAGCCGGACACGTTTATGAGCCGGTCGGGATTCTGTAAACCGCTGGGCGTCAACCTGTGTATATAAAGGGATGACTCGGCGGCGGTTCAAGGACCAGAAACAACAACTCGAGAGCCAGGCAAAAGCGTATTCACTCCCTGGTCATCAAAACCCTAGCAATTCCATCATAACTGGAGTAGGCTTTACCTTCACCGCAAGGGGCCAAACCAGTATAAACCCTTGCGTCCTTTGTCAGCTTTAACCCCTTTAAGCTAACTACGTTGTGATGGCTCCACGACTAAGTCCTCACACCAGGACATATGTCGTGACAATCCCACGACAATTACAGAGCTGGACACAGGTCCTTTATGTAGGAAGCTAACTTAAAATATTCAGGAGGAGGAACCCGCCTTGCAATGCCAAAGATAATTCGCGTGCCGAACCCATCGTCAATGAAGACTGGTTCAGGGGCTACTGAGGGAGTCCTGGATTAGGGGGTCCTCGGGTGTCCGGTCTATTCGATATGGGCTGGACTAGTGGACCGTGAAGATAAAGCAAAAGACTATTTCCCATGTCCGAGTAGGACTCCTATAGGCGTGGACGGCAAGTTTTGTGTCCGGATGTATTATTTCCTTCCTTTGTAAATTGACCCTGTATAACCCTAGGCCCCTCCGGTGTATATATAAACTGGAGGGTTTAGTCCGTAGAGGCTATCAGAACAACCATAGGCTAGACAGCTAGGGTTTACCATTATAATCTCGAGGTAGATCAACTCTTGTAACCCCTATACACATCAAATATAATCAAGCGGGATGTAGGGCTTTACCTCCTTTAAGAGGGCCCGAACCTGGGTAAACATTGTGTCCCTCGCGTCCCCTGTTACCATCGATCCTCAGACACACACCTTGGGACCCCCTACCCGAGATCTGCTGGTTTTGACACCGATAATGCTCAGGAAGGATAAAGGTTTGTGAGAGTGGAGGATGTCTGATCCATATTCTGTCAGGAGGAGGACTGCATGTGATTATTGTTTCCACACACGAGAGCAACATGATTTCTATGAAACTGTGCCGCTTGACAAGAAGCCAATTGTTAGTGGCATGAAATGGGTGGACTGGAAGTACATTGATGCAAATGAGGATCACTTCCCCCATGTTCATGAGAGCTTCAGGCTTGCAGGAGTTGATGCCTTTGTTGGGAAGAAGTTCACAAAGTGGAAGGATGAGATGATCATGCAATTCTACTCCACAACACATTTTTATCCAGATGGCAGAATTGTGTGGATGACCAAGGGATCCAAATACCAGCTAACCATCTCTGAATGGGTTGAACTTCTTGGTGCTCCAGAGGAAGAGGAAAATGATATTGATGTCTATGGTAAGCCGAGGGTAGATCACAATTCTATGGCTAACATGTACAAGCCCATACCCAAGAAAGATCTTGACACACATAAGCTTGGTTCTGTAAAGCATTTGCTTGCTGGTTTGGCCACCACCAACACTATCTTGAGGCACACCCTTTTGCCCAAGTCTAGAGATGACAAGATGATTTGTGGCCACTCCATCAACTTGCTATATTTGTTTGATACTCCACAAAAGTTCGAAGTAATGAGCCTTATCATTGAGACTATCAAGAGAACTGCAATCGACCAGAAGAGATCATGTGGATTTGCTCCGCACATTCAGTTGCTTATCAACTCTAAGGTTGGAACGAGCACATACTTACTTGATCGTGAGCATATTCCATTACAGCATGAGTTTGAGGATAATGTTATAGTGATGGACCCTTCACATCCTTCGTCTGCTCAAGCTCA
Organism: Triticum urartu; assembly: GCF_003073215.2. Taxonomy (NCBI): domain Eukaryota; kingdom Viridiplantae; phylum Streptophyta; class Magnoliopsida; order Poales; family Poaceae; genus Triticum; species Triticum urartu. Next base: position 395,082,741 of record NC_053022.1, on the reverse strand, counting down.
AGAGGAAATTCAGGCAGCAGCAGCAAAATAAGCACATAAGGCCTCTACTCCCAATGCACCCATTGCCAACCTCAGGTCCAAGAATGACCAAATGACTTATCTGCTACTCCCTCCGTCCCAAAAAAAATGACTCAACTTTGTTCTAACATTGTATTGAAGTTAGTGCAAAGTCGAGTCACTTAATTTGGGACGGAGGGAGTAGAAGCTACCCCGAGGATTGAGAAAAGTGTGGCCAACCTCACCAAGAACCAGGAGAGCCCAGAGCGGATAGTCGAGACTAAGGTTCGCGATCTTGATGTGAAGATCATTGAGGTACAAACCATTGTGGAGAAGGTCAGAGATGATGTTGACACAGCTAGAGCATATGACAATGGAGATGACAGAGCTACGACTGAGAGATACCGGGCAGTATCCAGAGGACCCGGATACACCGCAGTGCCAGTTGCACACACGAGGACGACTCACTCTCCACATACTGCCACTTCTACAGTGCCACCTCCAGTCTCTACTCCACTAGTTCAGCGGACGTCAGATGAAGCCTTCGTGGATGCACTTCTCTCAATGCCATCTATGCACACTGGAGCCGCCAACCAGAGATCACCTTCAGGAGCTGTGGATCGTGCCTAGAGAGACGTATAGCTTTATACCTATTCAAACTTTTTGGTACTTGTTGCAAAAGGGAGAGAATTTGTATAGATCATTAGGCTGAGAGGGAGAGAGAGAGAGTCTCACTTTTTCTTGTTGGTTTTTTCTTGAGTTCTTGCTATTATTTTTGTTTGATTTGTGCTACTTTGTTCGTTGTGTGTGAGATACTACATTGGTTATGTGTGATTGATCATACTATGCTTCATGTGATGCTTAATGCTTATCTCTATCATTATTCTTATATGATCATTCACTTATGTTTTTGGTGATGTGTGCTTACTATTCCATTCATATCATTCTGCGCACTCCACCGAGTTGTATGTGACATGGAAGAGTGACCCATGATCCTAACCGATTATGTGCATTTGCATTCAAACGCAAATTTTTAATAATGCACAAAATTAGGGGGAGCTCTTGCTTATCACATACTTCTCAAAGGGACGATGTATTTCATTGTTTTAATCATTTGTCAAAGCTTTGATCTATATGTTGTCATCAATTACTAAAAAGGGGGAGAATGAAAGTGCAACTAATCCCCGGGTGGTTTTGATAATTCATAACATATACCTCATTGAACTAATGTCCATTCAAGATAAATATTTCAGGATGTTCAAGGATTGGCATGGCAAGGACTAGAGATGCGGACCCCTCAAAATTCTAAGGACAAGGATTGGCAAAAGCTCAAGACTCTTCATTTTTGGTTAAGTGATCCAAGATCACATTGTGTCCATAGGAAAGCCAACACTATTTAAAGGGGATGAGGTGTTGCTTAATGTTCTTGTTGCTCAAGTGCTTAGTGATATTTCTCCAAGACCCCCAGCCACTTTCTCTATCCAAATATGTCCAAACTCTAAATTCCAACTCGGCCCCATTGATATTTACTACCCGGAGCCATCGAGTTCATCTGGACTTAGCCACTGCCAAAACCCTAACAACTCGGATCCGTCGATATGGATCTTGGTCCCACCGAGATGGCCTTTCCAACTCCCTATTGCTTATTGCTTCACTTCGGTCTCACCGAGTTCATACAATGGGTCTCACCAAGATGGCTTGCCAAACTCTCTGTTGCCTTATTGCTTCACTTTGGTCCCACCGAGATGATGCAATCAGTGCCACCGAGACGAGGTTTGCCCTAAGCCATTGCACATCAGTCCCTCCAAGTTGTTCCCGTCGGTCCCATCGAGATTCCTAATGTTCATATTTTTACACAGATAGGTGCCACCGAGTTTTCTGATCAGTACCACCGAGATGGGTCAAAAGTGTGTAACGGTCAGATTTTGTGTGGAGGCTATATATACCCCTCCACCCCCTTCTTCTCCATAGAGAGAGCCATCAAAACATGTCTACACTACCACCATTCATTTTCTGAGAGAGATCAAGAGATTCCACTCCTACCATTTGAACCTTGATTTCTAGCCTTCCCCAAGTTACTTTCCACTCAAATCCTTCTTCCACCATAGCCAAATCCGTGAGAGAGAGTTGAGTGTTAGGGAGACTATCATTTCAAGCACAAGAGCAAGGAGTTCATCATTAACACACCATCTATTACCTGGTGTCTCCTAGATTGGTTAGGTGTCGCTTGGGAGCCTCCAACATGATGTGGAGTTGAACCAAGAAGTTTGCAAGGGCAAGAAGATCGCCTACTTCATGAAGATCTACCCGAGTGAGGCAAGTCCTTCGTGGACGACGGCCATGGTGGGATAGACAAGGTTGCTTCTTCGTGGACCCTTCATGGGTGGAGCCCTCCGTGGACTCGCACAGCCGTTAGCCCTCATGGGTTGAAGTCTCCATCAACATGGACGTACGATAGCACCACCTATCGGAACCACGCCAACAATATCCATGTCCCCTTTGCGTTTGCCTTCTCCAAACCCTCCCGTTTACTTACATGTGCAATGTTCTACATTATGCTGCTATACTCTTAGACTTGCATGTGTAGGGTGTTACTTGACTTGTCATAATTGCTAAAATCTGCCTACAACTAAAATTGGGAAAATGGTAGATTTTTATTTGGTCAAGTAGTCTAATCATCCCCTCTAGACATACTTTACATCCTACATTCACTCCCTTCCGTCTCACACCTTCTTACACACTGCCGCGACATGACCAAATGCCATCGTGCGCCCCTCAACCTCCCCCTTGATCCCAATGATAGCTCCGTGTGCAACACAGCCATCCTGTCAGCCGCTCGAGAGTGCAACCCCTCTCTCCGAAGAGGAGAGGATGATGCAGCACAGTAGAGATAAGTATGTCCCTCAGTTAATAACCAAGGTTATCAATCTAATAGGATAACCACACAACACCTCGTTAACAACACCTGCACACAAAATAACAAATACTTGCACCCAGCGCGAACAGGGGGTTGTCAATCCCTCGATGGTTAACTACAAGGATCAAATCTTGTATAGATAGACAGATAAATAAAACACAAAATAACATAAAGTAAATAAAATTGCATCAATGTATTTTTCAGTTTTTTATATATGATGAAAATAGACCCGGGGGCCATAGTTTTCACTAGAGGCTTCTCTCTTGAAAATAGCATACAGTGGGTAAACAAATTACTGTTGGACAACTGATAGAAAAGCGAATAATCATGACGATATCTAAGGCAATGATCATGTATATAGGCATCATGTCCGAGACAAGTAGACCGACTCCTGCCTGCATCTACTACTATTACTCCACAATCGACTGCTATCTAGCATGCATCTAGAGTATTAAGTTCATAAAGAACAGAGTAAATGCCATAAGCAACATGACATGATGTAGACAAAGTAAACTCATGCATGAATAAACCCCATATTTTTATCCTTAATGGCAATGATACAATACGTGTCATGTCCCCTGCTATCACTAAGATTGAGCACCGCAAGATCGAAGCCATTACAAAGCACCTCTCCCGTTGCAAGAAAAATCAATCTAGTTGGCCAAACCAAATCAATAGATCGGACAGAAATACTAAGCTATAATAATCATGCATAACAGAGTTCAGAGAAGACTCAAATAATATTCATAGATAATCTGATCATAAACTCACAATTCATCGGATCCTAACAAACACACCGCAAAAAGTGATTACATCGAATAGATCTCCAAGAACATCGAGAAGAACATTGTATTGAAGGTCAAAGAGAGAGATAGAGAGAAGACATCTAGCTACTAACTATGTATCCGTAGGTCTGTGGTAAACTACTCACACATCATCGAAAGGGCATCAAGGTTGATGTAGAGCCCCTCGTGGTTGAATCCCCCTCCGCAGAGTGCTAGAAAAGGCCTGTATGGGATATCTCGAGAACAGAAACTTGTGGCGGCGGAAATAGGGTTTTGGCTGGCTCTCTGTTGGTTTCCCAATTTTAGAGAATTTATAGAGGCGGAATTAGGTCAAATAGATGAACGTGGCTCCCACAACACACTAGGGCGCGCCCTGGTGCCTTGTGGGCTACTCCTCCATCTTCTGGTCACCTCCCAAACCTTCTAGGGTCTCTTTTGTCTAGAAAAAAAAATCTCCAAAATTTTTTTGTGGCAATTGGACTTGGTTTGGTACTAATATTCTAGAAAACCAAAAACAAGCAAAAAAGAATAGCTGGCACCTGGCCCTAGGTTAACAGGTTAGTCCCGAAAAATGATATATAATTGCATATAAAACATCCAAGATTGATACTATAATAGCATGGAACAATCAAAAATATAGATACGTTGGAGACGTATCACTCGTCATTGCCGTGTTATGGGCACCCCCGTTGCAACTGCACCTATAGCGTGTGACCGCACGAAGGGGCACGCCATTGCAGCTCCGCCACTGCCGCTGGTGCAACTCCCCATTATTGCAGTTCACCAATGTCGCCTGACGTCAGTCCCAACAAATTGATAATCTGGCTGCAGCTTTTCATCTCACCGATTCAAGCAAAAAACACATGGAGCATCTTTGTCTTGCTCACCCCCGGTCACTGGTGGCAGTATTCCTGTCGTTGGTCATCGGTTATAAATTTTCCCATATAAAATTGAAGCTTTCTTTGTCACTAGTTGTAACATTTTTGGTTGCGTAGTGTCTAGTTGCAGCTTTCTCTCTCGTCGGTTTGAGCTTTTTCCATCTATGGTCGAAGCTTTTCTATCAACGGTTGCAACTTTTTTCGTTGAGCAATGCTTGGTTAAAGCTTTCTCTATCGTATGGTTGAAGCTTTTTCATCTAAGGTTGGAGCATCCTGTGTCGACGGTTGTAGCTTTCCTTGATGGGTTTTTCTGATTGAAACTTTATCTATAGCCGGTTGAAGATTTTCCATCTAGGAATGAAGCTTTTTGTCAGAAGTTGCATCAAGGGTACGCGGCAGTTCCAGCATTGCCTACATAAGTTGCACGCCAACGCTCGCCATTGGTCGATGCACCCGTCCATCGTTGTTGCAACATGCGGCCCTGGGCACCATTTCTTCTCGTGTGTGCCTAGAGGTGAGGGTTGCTTCAGAGCGAGAGGAAGAAGGAGACGTTGGTTATGGCCGTTTTCTCCGCCCGTGGTGGCTTGCCCTAGCAGTAGGTGGCGGTGGTTGGTCCGCAGTAGTAGCGTCGGGCCCATGGAGATCGAGGAGGGGAGCAACGGCAAAGCAGCGCGTCACGAGAAACAAACAAAGTATAAACAGAGTGTTTCTTATGGATAAGGAACGAGAGGTAGGAGAAAAAGAACAGGGCATACGATACGGTGGGATCGAACGCTACATGTGTGGCTGGCTGAAAACTCGGTTTGTCAGCTAGCAAGGATCATTTCCATTCGGATAAAGGGTATTAAGTACGTCCATCTTGTCCAACAATACAACATCAAAGTCGTTGGAGATATCCAGAATGCACACAATGAAAGTATGAAACTTCTTTTTCTTTTATGAAAATAAGGGTAAAGCATAAGCACATGACCTATCACGAAGTTGATGATTTTTGGTTGGGGACGAAAAAAGGTAACTTGCTTAAAAAATTCATTCAATTTTCCATACTTAAAAGTTTTGAAGACTTAATGGGATAGATCATGTTTTAGATTCCAATGTATTGACTAAATTCGCTACAAAAATGGCGAACTCTAGAATTTGAATTTGGCTGATGTTTTTTCTCCAAAATTCAATATATTTTGTGGTATTTGCAAATCTCAATCAGGTCTAAAAATAATAAGAAACTAAATTTCATACTCTCAAGCTGGTGGCATCTGTCGGTGCAAGCGGTGACCAGTGTGTGATGTGGTGTCAATGGGAAGTAGTCCATAGTCTTCCCTCGAGATGTACCACGGTGTTTGCCTAACCTTGTTAACAAATCTAGTTTTTCTAGGTATTGATGTAATTGCTTGTTCATCGGTGCATCATAAGATGAAGGAAAATTTTACATGCAACTTAGAAATAGACAAGCACTCTTTTCTAAAATAACACAGTTCATAGTTTAAAATCATTCGTATGTGTATATTGTGTCAGTGTAAACTTGTAGGTGTAGAGTCAAAATTATATTAAACTCTTTTCTGACTCGACGCCCAAACATACACATAACCTCGGTATTACAAAATCAACACAGTTGCATTGTACGATGCAATGGAAGGTGACATGCTAGAAGCGAACAAATGAAAAAAGGTGTGATACTTCCTCCCATCCAAAATAAGTGTTGTGGTTTTTGTTCAAAATTTGAACAAAAACCACGGCACTTATTTTGAATCGGAGGGAGTATGTTTTTTTCCAAACGAGAGGACTACATGTGATCACTATAGAAAGAATAAGACAAACTTGGAAAACTCTGGCTCACTGTGAGTTCTGGAAGTAGGCCCTGGGTTTAGTGCTCCTCTTCTTATAGGCTTCAGTTTCTCAGGCCTGCCTTGTGCCACCACAGTTTCCTATGCACTATCACCCTCTTGCTCCTTTTGCCAAAACTCTGAAACATCACTATGCCCTTCAAACTCTGGCCTTCCTTCTACAACACAATTTTCTTCTCCGTTCACAAAAATTTCTTAACATCTCTTTCTAGACTTGTAAGACATCTTTTTGCCTCTATAATCATCCCTATCAATCTCAAAGTCTAAAGATGATTTGTCCATCTCATCTTCTCCACAAGCATCCCCATCTTCACCACCATCCTCATCTTCTTCAGCAGCATCCCCATCTTCAGTATGAGCTTCTACAGTGTTCAAACTGCAACTCTGTTGTGTGCTCAGATTTGCTTCAAGAGGGTGAACAACACCATCTTGTAATAGACTTAACACAAAACCAGGCCCCTCCACTAGGAGGCATATTGGAACTTGTTCTTCTACCCCATATTAAATTTATCATCTCTATCTTCATTAGCCTTGGTATGATATTCAGAACTATCACATCATAGTGGTCAATCATTTCCTCTACTGCCTCTTGACTGTCCAGAAGTAATAACCCATCCATACCAATTCCATCATCCTTCAGCTAATACATGTAGTCACCCGACCCATACCTTTCAGTCTCAGTAAGTGCAATCAAATTGAGAAATGTGATGCCTGAAAGAGAGAAGCTTATTTTCATGTTGTCTTTGCCCTAGAAATGCAATCTTATCTCCCAAATGGCATCATCTAGCATGTATTAAATAAATTGTTAACTCACAAATCTTTCTAACACGTAGTCAAATAAAAACTTAACTGAATAAATGTGTTGCTATAAAATTCAGTAATGTCAACCAGCAGTACTAAATCAAATTCCAGAGCTAATGAGTAGAAGTGCTGATGCTTGCTTAATCCAAGCATAATTGCATCTATATTCCCTATCTAAACCACCTACACCGAGTATAAAATCCTACGTACTTATCTAAATCACTATTTCATCCAAAGTAAACTGAAATTTTCAAGAATTAACTACTAACCTAAGTTCAGTCATCCACAACTACTTCAATTCAAGTCAAGGAGTAGATGAATATAACAAACTTACTCAACGCCTCCAATCTAGAGGCCCAGCGGTGGCAGCCCGCCGGATCCGTGGCAACAAGAGCCCTGATCGCTTTGTACTCAAGCGACGGCTCCTGATTCTCCGATGGAGAGGGCGTAGGTTGTGCCTCTCGTGTAGTCTGCTCCTGCCGCGGCAGTGTAGGCTGTGGCGGCGGCTCCGTTGCGAAGCTACCACCGCCCGGCCAGTTATCCACTTCCGAATAATCTCCGCCCCATCCCCCCGTGCCGCCTCCCCCCATAGGGTCGCCGTCGTCGAGTGCTTTCGTCGTCGCCGCCATTGCTTAGGTCTACCAGATCGAGGGAGAGAGAGAGGAGACAGAGTGAGCGGGAGTGAACCAGCTCGGGTCGTCTTGACCCAGTCGGAACGGTTGCGCCCCGACGGCCGTTAGCACACGCGCCGTCTGCTAGAACCCACGTGGACCCGACGGGTGGGCTAGAGATGTCATAACCGCACTTAAATTTTAACCATTCGGTCACTTAGGTTTTTTGGAATAACCAATCAAATTTGTGGTAGCATTTTGTGAAATTAAGAAAAATGATAGTTTTTCATAATCTTAACCTTTAATGTGGTAGTTTTTGCTATTTATTCCTCACTTCTCCATCGTGCCGTCTTCTATTCACCAAATTAACAGTGCGTTTTTGCACAAGCCACAGAAACCAAATGTAACATTTTTGTACCAGAAATCTCATGTACACATAGTATTCCACCATTTAAGTGTGTATTTCCCTAAATAAAATACAAAAACCGTCGTCTTAGCCCGGCTCATGTGTGGCCAGGCAGACCTCGAGTTTCCACAAAAGCTAGCACGTACTAATTTCTCTGCTATATATATACATGAAAGGATCGCAAACAAAGGTGTGGTCACCGATCCCTGTTGGCCCACGGGGACCTCCGCCGCTGGCCGTCAGTATCAAATAACTGACCAGCTGAACGATGTCGGTGGGTATACATCGCAGAACCCAGATGTTATAATTACTTCTGAACGACCAACCGAGTGACTGATGCGGCAATGGTGCAGAGTTGGTCGACGCCTTTGGTGCACGCCGTGAGCTCCCCCTGCGGCACCCCCTCGCACGACCGCTGGCACAGCGTCACCACCGACTGCGCGCCGTCGATCAGCACGCTCGCCTCGTCGAAGGAGCCCGCGGTCATCTTCTCCGATGCTTGGCCCAGGAACTTCGCGGCCGACTGGTACCTGCCAACGGCCAGAGCAAACACGTCGCATGCAGAGATTACTACCTTGGATTAGTAATGGCTAGCTCTTCATCTTTGGTAAGGGTACTACCTCTCGGCGCAGTCCTCGACGCAGCGCTGGAGCTCCGGGCTCATGTTCTTGAGGTCTTCGGAGTCGAAGAGCCGTTGCAGGTGCGCCGCCGTCTCCGTCGCGTTCGACCCCGCCGCCATCACGGCCGCCTGGGCGAGCCCGGGCGTGTCCACCGGCATCTTCTGGGCCGCCGGGCTCGACGACAGCAGCTGCACGCACAGCGCCTCCTGCTCGCCGGCGCTCTGGCACGTCTCCTGGAGGGTGGCCGGCGGCACGGCGACGGCGGAAGCGGCCACAAGGCACAAGGCGGCTGCGAAGGTGATCATGGACGAGGACGCCATTGGCGCGTAGGTATGGAAAATGTTGTTACTATTATCAGACGAGAGGCGTGAGCAGGGTATTTATCCTTGCGAGGTTTTTGCTAATTTTAGAATGGTTGCTTGTCGTTCAGCAACGGCAATTACAGGGTGTGGGTGTGCTCGCTTTCGATGGCTGTGCTTGTTTTAAGGTGAAGAAGAAATGGATTGAATCACGTTCTTCTTAAAATATAAAGAATGACGTGTGGGCCAGCTAGCTTGGGGGTCCCATGGTAAGTAGGCAGTGAGTATGTTTTGAGCCAAAAGGAAATTTTGCTCACGCCCACCCACGCCTTTTATTTGATTTTAAAGTTTATAACATTTTTATCTTTTGAACCAAATGCTTGATTTATGTCCCATTTGGATTGTGATGTTCAAAAATCAATCTTAGACACATTTAAAAAAATCCAAATTGTGAAACTATAATGAAACTAAATTATCATTTTGACTCATTTCATTCAAATTTTTATGTTCTACTAATTTATCATGTTTTCCTTGTTTCTTACAAGTTCATTTCTATTATATATTTCTTCGAAATAAGTTTTCATATTATTTGGTTTAATTTTTCTCAGGGTTTCACCTCGGTTCCAAAAATGCATTTTTTTAAAACGTTTTTGTTGTAGTTTTATATGTATATGTCATCCTAATTTTACATGTTTTCAATGTTGTTTTGTGCGTGTATGTGAGCATTTTCGATAGTACCGTATTAAAAAAATGTTTACACACTTCTACGTGTTTCCCTAATAATTTATTCTAGGTTTCATTACTGCTTCATTTCAGATTTCATATAATTTCTAATGTTGTTTTCCAACTTGAATTTGAACTTTTCAAAACGTGTTTAAATGTCATGAACACTAATAAGTAAACGGGTTGTAAATTGCATCGTTGTGTAAAAGATAGTGTTACACAGTTTAGAATCAACCTAAAGGCATGTGTCAATAGATCCAGGGTGAAAGAATAGAATAGATTGAGTACCATAACTGTCTGCCCCAAAACGGTGGATGGGTCACAGCAAAAGAACAGAGAAAATAAGGAAAATGGACTGAATATTCCAGTATGGTATAGGGATGCGTGAGCATGTGGCAAACTTTGATTGGCTACGAGGACTGGTAGAAACCGATTCCTAGAAAAAAATCACATTCGCGATCTCTAGCATTAACGTAGTACATCCTTTGCGTATATTGAGTCTCTTGGTCTAACGATTTGTTCATACAGTCAGAAAAGAGCGCCGTTACAATTTAGTTTTGGAATATATAGGAATAAAAACACATATTGACATAAAAGATTATTAGTAGTAAAATGCACATGCAAATTGAAGTTAGAATTAGCTGTTTTTTAAGAACATGCATGATTACCTTTGATCTGTTGCGGATGTAGATAGTCCGTGTCTTTTTTCAAAGGTGACACCAGGTGAGGATGCTAATTGAAATGTGATTTTTGCAAGATTTTGTCATCGTAAAGAGGTCAAGTTTGGACCATAATTGCACAGCTTTTAGAGAGAAAACAATCATAGGAAGATAGGTCAGGGCTAAGGTCTTACTTGTAGCCGTATACTTACACTTGATATTTCATCTAAATATTTAACATGGTCTTGGTAGACACCGCTATTATGTGTTGTCAATGTTTATATATGGGGAATGCATCTTAATAACGTCGTAACTGATCAACAACCTGCACCGTGATTCTATTATCCAACCAAGGCCCTTACCATCGTGTGGGGTTACCTCGATTATGAAGGATGTCTTCAAACCAAATCATTGGGTGTTTAACGACTACACGTCACATTTTGGTTTCAGCTACCATACTCATTCTTATCGTCACCAAACTTTGGCATAGGCTTGCACTCATCCCAGCACTTTATGTCCACCTTGATTGATCTTCAGGATCCCGGTTAACTGAAGTGCCTAAGTATGAGAAACAAACAATAGACAAATCTATTGTGATACATAATGTCTAATACACAGCTTTATTCTTGTAAACTTTGTCTGGCCTCAAAGCGCAGAGTTTTGTAGAACAACAGCGAATTTCCAATGGATGACCTAAGGTTTATCAATACTTGGAGGTGTAGGGTAAAATTGGTCTCTCTCAAACAACCCTGCAATCAAATAAAAGTGGTTTCTTGTGTCCCCAACACACCCAACACAGTTGTTAATTGTATAGATGCACTATATTGGCAAAGAGATGATGCTATATGTGTAATATATATGGATAGTAGAAATAGCCATTTTGTAATCCGAACAAATACTGACAATTAAGTAACAAGTAATAAAGGTAAATAAGAATGGTGTTTTAATGCTTGGAAGCAAGGCCAAGGGTTCATACTTTCACTAATGTCAACTATCTATATCATTAACATAGTTAAACATCATGATATGCCCTCAAAAAGTGTATCAAAGAATGTACTCCAAAATTTTCCACTTTTATTGTAGAAAGTAGGATAAAATCTCTTAGGTACGCTAAATATCATACCACTTCAAAGTCTTCTTTCCAATCTTAATCTATTCAACCACCTCAATGTGCCATGAAAAGTCCCAGAAATTATTCAATGACAACACCTTATGATACTATCGTTCTACCTTTTATGCATAGACTACGCCAAATGTCAATACATGTATCTGCAAGTTATACTAGGCATGCATCATGTAATCTCAAATCCAAAATATTTAATCTTACATGAAGACTAGTGTTGGTCAAGCCAAATAATTCCTACTTTTCATGGTAGTGGTCCAAGATCACATTGAGTAGGCATGTCGATACTATCCAAAGGGGGAGAATATTGCGATGAGTTTCTTTCTCCATGCGTTTAAAGATCAAACTCCAAAGACCTCAGTACCCTTGATTGTCCTCCCTATATCTACCTATGCTTTCACACTTCGGAGCATCCGAACTATTCAAGTCAGAATCATTGAACAATTCACCATATATAGTTATTGCATAAACCCTATCCATTTGGAGCATCCAAGCATTCCACTCCGAATCACTGCAGTGTATGGCAAACCTTCTATTGTGATGCTAGAATTCTCAAGCCATCTAGTAGGAATCTCCGAAGCAACAACAAAGAGTGTCCATCGCTGAAGGGATCCTTCGAAGCCTCTGTATGCTCTTTGGTTGGATCGTCCGAGTCATTTGAAAGTTCCTCTTCTATTCACTCCGAGCTTCTGGGGTGTGGAATAAAGTTGGCAATAGTTAGATTTCAGGTCCCTCCTATTTATATCCCCACCTGTCCCACCAGTTCATTCGAAACAAACTTCACTCCCATTATATGTTTTGAGAGAGAACTCCACCCCCGTATGCTGATTTCAATGGGCTTTCTACACCAACCATCCAAGCCAGTCCATTGAGATCTAACCCCCTCTTGCTTCCCACTCCAACTTCTCTAATACGAAAGCCAAATCTTGAGAGAGTTTGAGTGTTCAGGAGATTATCTTTTGGATCACCCGAGCAAGGGCTTCGTCACCAAGCAACCTCTATCTAGTTACTTTGGAGGGTGTGCGCCTCCTAGATCGGATAGGTGATTGGACATCTCAAGTTTGTGAAGAAGTCAAGAAGTTTGTAAAGGGCTGGGAGATCACCTATCCATGAAGATCTATGATACGTCTCCAATGTATCTATAATTTTTGATTGCTCCATGCTATATCTACTATTTTGGACTATATTGGGCTTTATTTTCCACTTTTATATTATTTTTGGGACTAACCTATTAACCGGAGGCCCAGCCCAGAATTGCTGTTTTTTGCCTATTTCAGTGTTTTGGAGAAACAGAATATCAAACGGAGTCCAAACAGAATGAAACCTTCGGGAACACGATTTTCTCATCAGATAAGACCCAGGAGACTTGGACCCTCCGTCAAGAAAGCCACGAGGCGGCCACGAGGGTGGAGGGCGCCCCCCCTAGGGCGCGCCCCCTGCCTCGTGGGCCCCTCGAAGCTCCACCGACGTACTCCTTCCTCCTATATATATATATATATATATATATATATATCCACGTACCCCCAAACGATCAGATACGGAGCCAAAAACCTAATTCCACCGCCGCAACTTTCTGTATCCACGAGATCCCATCTTGGGGCCTGTTCCGGAGCTCCGCCGGAGGGGCATCGTTCACGGAGGGCTTCTACATCATCATCCAAGCCTCTCCGATAAAGTGTGAGTAGTTTACTTCAGACCTACGGGTCCATAGTTATTAGCTAGATGGCTTCTTCTCTCTTTTTGGATCTCAATACAAAGTTCTCCCCCTCTCTTGTGGAGATCTATTCGATGTAATCTTCTTTTGCGGTGTGTTTGTTGAGACCGATGAATTGTGGGTTTATGATCAAGTTTATCTAAGAACAATATTTGAATCTTCTCTAAATTCTTTTATGTATGATCGGTTATCTTTGCAAGTCTCTTCGAATTATCAGTTTGGTTTGGCCTACTAGATTGGTTGTTCTTGCCATGGGAGAAGTGCTTAGCTTTGGGTTCGATCTTGTGGTGTCCTTTCCCAGTGACAGAAGGGGCAGCAAGGCACGTATTGTATCGTTGCCATCGAGAATAACAAGATGGGGTTTTTATCATATTGCATGAAACTATCCCTCTACATCATGTCATCTTGCTTAAGGCGTTACTCTATTTTTAACTTAATACTCTAGATGCATGCTGGATAGCGGTCGATGAGTGGAGTAATAGTAGTAGATGCAGGCAGGAGTCGGTCTACTTGTCTCGGACGTGATGCCTATATACATGATCATACCTAGATATTCTCATAACTATGCTCAATTCTTTCAATTGCTCAACAGTAATTCGTTCACCCACCGTAGAATACTTATGCTCTTGAGAGAAGCCACTAGTGAAACCTATGGCCCCCGGGTCTCTTTCTCATCATATCAATCTCCATCACTTTATTATTGCTTTGCTTTTACTTTGCTTTTACTTTTTACTTTGCATCTCTATACCAAAAATACCAAGAATATTATTTATCATCTCTATCAGATCTCACTTTTGTAAGTGACCGTGAAGGGATTGACAACCCCTAAGCGCGTTGGTTGTGTTGAGCTATTGTTTTTGTGTAGGTATAAGGGACTCGTGCGTAGCCTCCTACTGGATTGATACCTTGGTTTTCAAAAACTGAGGAAAATACTTACGCTACTTTGCTGCATCATCCTTTCCTCTTCGGGGAAATCCAACGCAGTGCTCAAGAGGTAGCAAGAAGAATTTCTGGCGTCGTTGCTGGGGAGTCTGCGCAAAAGTCAACATACCAAGTACCCATCACAATCCCTATCTCCCGCATTACATTATTTGCCATTTGCCTCTCGTTTTCCTCTCCCCCCAATTCACCCTTGCCGTTTTATTCGCCCTCTCTCTCTATCCTCCCTCTCTTTCTCTACTTGCCTCTTTTTGCCCGTTTGCCTTTTTGTTTGCTTGTGTGTTAGTTTTCTTGTTTGTCTCGATGGCTCTTCCTAGATTCGGTGATCTTCACCTTAAAAGGTTAGAGGAGATCGAAAACAACGTCAGGAAGTTTATGGTTTTGCAATTTGAGCATAATAATTTCTTTAGAAATGAGCTTAAGGAACAAATAGGTTTTATGAGTTATATGAATAAAGAGCTCGATGATATGTCTAAAGAATTTGATGGTATAAGATCCCAAATTGCTCGTCTTGAAAAATTAACTGCTGAAATTTCGGATATGCAAGCTACCTTAGTCAATAAGATGGCCGCTAAACCGGATTCCTATGAAAATAATGATGAAGATCTAAAAGTTATTGATGTGTCCCCTATTAAATCTTTGTTTTGCAATATGAATCTTGACAATGATGGGACTGAATATGATCCACCTTTACCTAGAAGGTGTTCCAAGAATTTTGAATCTTTTGATCTTGATGTTAAATTTGATAAAAGTGGGATTTAAGAAATTAAAACCCTAGATGTTGCTAAACCCACTATTATGGATTTCAAGGAATTTAACTATGAAAATTGCTCTTTGATTGATTGTATTTCCTTGTTGCAATCCGTGCTAAATTCTCCTCACGCTTATAGTCAAAATAAAGCGTTTACTAAACATATCGTTGATGCCTTGATGCAATCTTATGAAGAAAAACTTGAATTGGAAGTTTCTATCCCTAGAAAACTTTATGATGAGTGGGAGCCTACTATTAAAATTAAAATTAAAAATCATGAGGTTTATGCTTTGCGTGATTTGGGTGCTAGTGTCTCTACTATTCCCAAAACTTTGTGTGATTTGCTAGATTTCCGTAATTTTGATGATTGCTCTCTAAACTTGCATCTTGCGGATTCCACTATTAAGAAACCTATGAGAAGAATTAATGATGTTTTTATTGTTGCAAATAGGAATTATGTGCCCGTAGATTTTATCATTCTTGATATAGATTGCAATCCTTCTTGCCCTATTATTCTCGGTAGACCTTTTCTTAGAACGGTTGGTGCAATTATTGATATGAAGGAAGGGAATATTAGATTTCAATTTCCATTAAAAAAGGGCATGGAACACTTCCCTAGAAAGAAAATAAAATTACCATATGAATCTATCATGAGAGCCACTTATGGATTGCCTACCAAAGATGGCAATACCTAGTTTGTTATGCCTAGCTAGGGGCGTTAAACGATAGCGCTTGTTGGGAGGCAACCCAATTTTATTTTTATTCCTTTATTTTTGCTCATGTTTAGTAATAAATAAATTATTTAGACTCTGTTTTTGGTTGTGTTTTTTGTGTTTAATTAGTGTTTGTGCCAAGTAGAACCGTTGGGAAGACTTGGGGGAAGTCTTGTTGAACTTGCTGTAAAAAACAGAAACTTTAGCGCTCACGAGAACTGCTGTCATTTGTATTTGGAGAGTGCTATTTAGTTAATTATTTTTTCAGATGATTAATAGATAAATTCCTCACGTCCAGAAATTTATTTTAGAATTTTTGGGGTTCCATATCTTGCGCTAGCTACAGATTACTACAGATTGTTCTGTTTTTGACAGATTCTGTTTTTCGTGTGTTGTTTGCTTATTTTGATGAATCTATGGCTAGTAAAATAGTTTATAATCCATAGAGAAGTTGGAATACAGTAGGTATAACACTCATATAAATAAATAATGAGTTCATTACAGTACCTTGAAGTGGTCCTTTTTTTCTTTCGCTAACGGAGCTCACGAGTTTTCTACTTTAAGTTTTATGTTGTGAAGTTTTCAAGTTTTGGGTAAAGATTTGATGAATTATGGAACAAGGAGTGGCAAGATCCTAAGCTTGGGGATTCCCATGGCACCCCCAAGATAATCTAAGGACACCTAAAAGCCAAAGCTTGGGGATGCCCCGGAAGGCATCCCCTCTTTCGTCTACTTCTATCGGTAACTTTACTTGGAGCTATATTTTTATTCACCACATGATATGTGTTTTGCTTGGAGCGTCTTTTATGATTTGAGTCTTTGCTTGTTAGTCTACCACAATCATCCTTGCTGTACACACCTTTTGAGAGAGCCATACATAATTTTGAATTTGATAGAATACTCTATGTGCTTCACTTATATCTTTTGAGCTCTATAGTTTTATTCTAGTGCTTCACTTATATCTTTTGAGTTATATAATTTTGCTCTAGTGCTTTACTTATATCTTTTAGAGCACGGTGGTGGATTTTTTTTATATAAACTATTGATCTCTCATGCTTCACTTAGATTATTTTGAGAGTCTTAATAGCATGGTAAATTGCTTAATAATAATATGCTTGGTATTCTAGATTTGTAAAACTTTCTTTTGAGTGCGTTGAATACTAAGAAAAAATTGATGCTTGATAATTGTCTTGAGATATGAGGATGGTGATATTAGAGTCATGCTAGTTGAGTAGTTTTGAATTTGAGAAATTCTAGTGTTAAAGTTTGTGATTCCCGTAGCATGAACGTATGGTGAACCGTTATGTGATGAAGTCGGAGCATGATTTATTTATTGATTGTCTTCCTTATGAGTGGCGGTCGGGGACGAGCGATGGTCTTTTCCTACCAATCTATCCCCCTAGGAGCATGCGCGTAATACTTTGCTTTGATAACTTCTAGATTTTTGCAATAAGTATATGAGTTCTTTATGACTAATGCTGAGTCCATGGATTATACGCACTTTCCTTCCTTCCACCATTGCTAGCCTCTCTAATACCGCGCACTTTTCGCCGGTATCATACACCCACCAAATACCTTCCTCAAAACAGCTACCATACCTACCTATCATGGCATTTCCATAGCCATTCCGAGATATATTTCCATGCAACCTTCCACCGTTCCATTCATTATGACACGCTCCATCATTGTCATATTGCTAGCATGATCATGTAGTTGACATTGTATTTGTGGCAAAGCCACCGTTCATAATTCTTTCATACATGTCACTCTTGATTCATTGCATATCCCGGTACACCACCGGAGGCATTCATATAGAGTCATATTTTGTTCTAAGTATCGAGTTGTAATTGTTGAGTTGTAAGAAAAATAAAAGTGTGATGATCATCATTTTTAGAGCATTGTCCCAAGTGAGGAAAGGATGATGGAGACTATGATTCCCCCACAAGTCGGGATGAGACTCCGGACGGAAGAAGAAAAAGAGGCCACAAAAAAAGGCCCAAACAAAAAAATGAGAGAAAAAGAGAGAAGGGACAATGTTACTATCCTTTTACCACACTTGTGCTTCAAAATAGCACCATGATCTTCATGATAGAGAGTCTCTCATTATGTCACTTTCATATACTAGTGGGAATTTTTCATTATAGAACTTGGCTTGTATATTCCAATGATGGGATTCCTCAAAATGCCCTAGGTATTCGTGAGCAAGCGAGTTGGATGCACACCCACTTAGTTTCTTTTGTTGAGCTTTCATATACTTATAGCTCTAGTGCATCCGTTGCATGGCAATCCCTACTCACTCACATTGATATCTATTGATGGGCATCTCCATAGTCCGTTGATACGCCTAGTTGATGTGAGACTATCTTCCCCTCTTTTTGTCTTCTCCACAACCACCATTTTATTCCACATATAGTGCTATATCCATGGCTCACGCTCATGTATTGCGTGAAGATCGAAAAAGTTTTGAAAATGACAAAAGTATGAAACAATTGCTTGGCTTGTCATCGGGGTTGTGCATGATTTAAATACTTTGTGTGGTGAAGATAGAGCATAGCGAGACTATATGATCTTGTAGGGATAGCTTCCTTTGGCCATGTTATTTTGAGAAGACATAATTGTTTTGTTAGTATGCTTGAAGTATTATTATTTTTATGTCAACATGAACTTTTGTCTTGAATCTTTTGAATCTGAATATTCATACCACAATTAAGAAGATTTACATTGAAATTATGCCAAGTAGCACTCCGCATCAAAAATTATGTTTTTATCATTTACCTACTCGAGGACGAGCAGGAATTAAGCTTGGGGATGCTTGATACGTCTCCAACGTATCTATATTTTTTGATTGCTCCATGCTATATTATCTACTGTTTTGGACTATATTGGGCTTTATTTTCCATTTTTATATTATTTTTGGACTAACCTATTAACCGGAGGCCCAGCCCAGTATTGCTGTTTTTTTGCCTATTTCAGTGTTTTGGAGAAACAGAATATCAAACGGAGTCCAAACGGAATGAAACCTTCGGGGACGCGATTTTCTCATCAGATAAGACCCACGAGACTTGGACCCTCCGTCAAGAAAGCCACGAGGGTGGAGGGCGCCCCCCCTAGGGCGCGCCCCCTGCCTCGTGGGCCCCTCGAAGCTCCATCGACGTACTCCTTCCTCCTATATATATCCATGTACCCCCAAACGATCAGATACAGAGCCAAAAACCTAATTCCACCGCCGCAACTTTCTGTATCCACGAGATCCCATCTTGGGTCGTGTTCCGGGGCTCCGCCGGAGGGGGTATCGATCACGGAGGGCTTCTACATCATCATCCAAGCCTCTCCGATGAAGTGTGAGTAGTTTACTTCAGACCTACGGGTCCATAGTTAGTAGCTAGATGGCTTCTTCTCTCTTTTTGGATCTCAATACAATGTTCTCCCCCTCTCTCGTGAAGATCTATTCGATGTAATCTTCTTTTTGCGGTGTGTTTGTTGAGATCGATGAATTGTGGGTTTATGATCAAGTCTATCTATGAATAATATTTGAATCTTCTCTGAATTCTTTTATGTATGATTGGTTATCTTTGCAAGTCTCTTCGAATTATCAGTTTGGTTTGGCCTACTAGATTGGTTGTTCTTGCCATGGAAGAAGTGCTTAGCTTTGGGTTCGATCTTGTGGTGTCCTTTTCCAGTGACAGAAGGGGTAGCAAGGCACGTATTGTATCATTGCCATCGAGGATAACAAGATGGGGTTTTTATCATATTGCATGAAACTCACTACAACGGGAACCCCCTTTTAGCAACGCATCGTTGTGTTGCCTAATGTCCATATATGTGTTGCTAAGGTCTACACCAACGCATTCGTATCCATTGCTGTTGGTGGCGTTGGAAGGGTCTACAACAACACATATAGTTGCGTTGGTAATCAGCATGTAAAAGCGTTGCACGATAGCAACATATATATCTACAGCAAAACAACACTTTGTATACGTTGCTGATTACCCTACACAAACCAATTTTCACATTACAAACCAGTGCAGCACGTCCATGCATCTGTGCAGAGCTTGAACAATTACTGGCATTTTATATATTACGAACAACGAAGTAAGGAGCAGCAATCCACTAAACAGAAAGATTTTATATATTTAATCAAATCGGTTTGCATTACATGGAACACAATCTGATAAAGATATTACATGATCTCCTATTTATTAACCATGAAACTGGCATTGTATAACGTAAATGTAAAACTATCTTGTAGTAGCCCCATTCTCGACCTTTCTATCAACAACTTAGCCATGCATCATCTTCGTCTCCATCGTCCTTCATGTTGGATGACAAGCTTCTCTATGAACTTCCTGCGAACGCCTTCTATGACATTGTTATAGGATGAATTACCGCCACCCTGCCCATGGTTCGGTACTAGAACTGACTGGCAATGCGCCACTGCAACAGATTAAATAAACAAAATGAAAATTCAGCATGAGGAGATGGAAGCCGCATGTAATGCTTAAATATTCTAGGATTGATCATTTATCGAAGGAAAGCTCACATCAGTTCAATGTATTGTAATGACCAAGAAAAATTCTTGTCGTTCCTTATTCCTAGCAGATGCTTGATTTAATTTTAACAAGAATGTATAACTGTGAACTAGGCATGCCACTCTGTTACGCACTCTTAAATTTTTTACCTCAATCTTTTTCTTTTCTTTTGCCATATGTCGCAAGCCAAAATTACATTAGGACCATATATCTAATATATAGAAATGCATGTCAAAATGAACATGGTCCCTCTTAGTACAAAAAGAGAATTCTCATCCTAAGATCAAAGATTACTCACGTTAAGGCATCTTGATGACAGTATACACAAATATTGTAAATTGTATACTGCTATTGGGTAATTGCAACTTTAACATAGCCACACACACTGTTATTTTTTTTGTCCAGCCAACTAAATAAAGAAGAGTAACTTCAATTAACCTCAGAAAAAGAATACTTGAACTAAGATAATGGAAACTGATTGTGTCATATAACTTACATTCAGGTGTGCATTTCGTCCCACAAAGCTGCTGCAGACCAACAAAAATCCCTTTGGAAACATCCTATATGGGTAGTTGGGAATATAGTTAGTGGAGATAATTTAACAAACTTGGTTTCTGTGTATTTTGTCACCAGTTCCTCCAGGAAAGTCTAAAGCAACCCATATTCTGGTATCCTGTGATAAGTTCAGCAGAAGTGTCAGATAATGAACACTCAAGGTAGAATTTCTATCTAAAGTGTTTCCTGTATTATAAGCACCTTTCAAAAAAGGTTAAATCGGAAATGCAAAATGGAGCTTGAACTCTAGGTAGCTCTTTATCTGAAACATCCATGTGCAAAAGGATTGTTGAAATCACCATATTTGAGGGGCTAGTGTTTATCTTGTGTGGCATTGTAGCTTTTCATCTCTTAACTTTCTATCTAGAAATCTTTACCAGTAATCTATATTTTGTATGATATTTGTTTCTACCTTTCAATGCACTTTTTCTTCTAAGTTTACAGTTCAACATCGAACTCACTACCTATAGGGCAATACTCTGAGCAATAAAAATAAATAGTTCATAATTTTTGACGTGACGAGTTTCGTTTTAAGAACTATATATATCAGGAAATAACTAATCTTTTTTTTGCAGGGGAGGAAATAACTAATCTGGTGTTCTTGTAAATCTTAAACTATGGCCTGCTATCTTACTTATATTAACATTGTAACTGTTCGCAATGTTCACATTACATTTAAGTTCTATATGATTTAGATAAAAAAATAAGCTAAACATCCCCCACAACAAAAAAGTAGCCATATTTTCATATATAATGAAGGGAATTATAAAGTTTTGCCTGCCGCTTGAGCAGACAATTCTTTATTTATTAGGAAAAACTAGTCCAGAGTCTAAAATAGATGCCATACAGTATAAGAAATAAGATCAGGGTTGCAACATATTGGGTTTCAGTCAAAAAACATATTGGGTTCTATACAGATCAGTCTAAACGGACTAACTTGACTCATCCTCATATCCCGACAAACTGTTCTCAGATGGAGTATATTGAAGCATGTACATTAGCATATTGAAGTATGGTTTGAAAGAACATGGAAAAGCATTAACACTACTATGTAGTGAACGCTCCACGGAAGTTTCAAGCACAACATACCTTGCATTGATGCATTGGCGGGAATTAAAGCATTACTCTGGTCCTCTGCAAGAACACGTCTTTGACAGCAAGCTAGAGGCCAACACCTGTAACTACACCAGACTAATCATACTCAGCCCTTCCTTTAACCTAGCACCAAGTGTTTCCTCCCCACCCATGTGTGCCTCGCCGTCGACTGTACTCACCCCCAGTACAACGGCCACCCTTTCCCCTCTAGGCGAATTGCTTCCAGCAGACAACACGCCACCAGTGATCTAATATTCTGATACTAGCACTTTAAATCATCCGCCTCTCCACTTGAAAACACCGTGGGCAGATCATTACCTGAAAGATATAGCCATCTCATCGGTTATGTTTTCTAGGGGACTAATGAAAAACGCCAAGCCACATAAAAAATAATCATACATTGAAATTAATCAACAAGGGAAAACGGTGTGCGCTGTACATATAATGAACATTGCTGTATATATATTATATAATAAGATGCATAGACATGAACGATGCATACACACCGTGTTTCGTATTGTCATGGTTTCAATTAGAGTCATACATGGTGGCAGCACTACATGAGAAGGATAGAGGTACACAAGTAAGCGCTCAGTGATACAATCTCAAAGGAAGGAAGGGAAAGAGACAAACCGTGTGATGTTAGGCATCCTCTGATTTACGGAGTGTAGTGACATTGATGCCGGTGCAAGCCAGCGCCCGCGGCGGTGGATCGGGATGAGCAGTCAAGGTAGAGTGGATTGTCATCACGATGGCCGGCAAAGAATCTGCCCTGGCCTGCCACAGAAAGAACCAAATAGTGTAAGAGAAGAGCGGGTCAGAGGAGGAGTGGCTTGCTGAACCGTGAGTGGCGTCGGAGTCGAGATTGCTGAGGCGGAGCAGCACCACCAAGGCCGAGCCGGGAGCGGCACGTGCGGAGACGTGGCGCGGGGCAGTAGGTCGACAAACCAGAGGAGGCGCGGGGCAGTAGATCGACAAGACAGAGGAGGCGCGGGGCGTTGGTGACCTGTGGTTAACTAGGGTTGCGGCGGGCCGCATGTGGGCGCGGAGGAAGTCGCCATGGCTAGGGATCGGGGAAGGGTAGTGAGGGGTAGCTGCTCCTGTGAGCGGCGGCGCAGCAAGCGCCGGAGCTAGGCAGAATCACTGGTGGCGGCGGCGGCGTTGTGGTCCCGGAGAGAATAGATTTGGCTTGGCCGCGTACTCCTTGGATGGAGGAGGCAGAGGTAATGTGTAGATTTTTTTTCTGTGGATAATGTGAGGACCTCGATAACTGCCGAACGTTCGGTCTGGAAGAGCCCCAGATCGAACGATTCGTTCGGTCCTGTGGAAGGCATCGACCGAACGCATGCGTTCGGGACGAGAATCACCCAGCCTGAACACCCTACCTCAGGGCCCTAGAGGCCATTTTGTTGTGAAAAAAAAGCCCAGATTGTGCCAATTTTTACTGTGACCAAAAAAACCACTATTGGATGTGACTAAATAAAGGCTAGATTTTTTCATGAAATAAAAAAAAGTCACAAAATGCTGCAAAAATAAAAAAAGTATGAATGAACCATGAGAACTCTTCTGCTATAATATGAATGAACCAAAAAGATCTTATTTGCAAAGATGTCAAAATGTATGAATTTTCCATGGCAATTTTTGTTGTTTACCAATCAAAAACATGGCAAATGTGCAGTGTGGATGCATATGAACTTGCCATCACTGAAAAAGTCAAAAAAAGAGTCATGATAGATAGAAAAATGGAAAACAAGATACTACTAAAAGAATCCCAATGGTTTCAAAGCAAAAATTGCAATCATCTTTATAAACAAATTTTGCATCTGTACCATGATGGAAAGAAAAAAATATGCAATGGCACAAAAAGGAAAAAATCATGGCAGTTTGCATCTGTACCATAATTTCAAGAAAATATGGATTAAAATTTTGTGTGCTATTTTTACTATATAAATTTGCCGAAGCACAAAACAAAAAATGCACCATCTATTGTTTAGTAATAATTGCCGTGTTTTCTAAGTATTTTTTCCATGGTAAAATAAAAGTAAAACTTGCCATGCTGCATAGAAGTATGTTTGCCATGAGTGAAAAAAATTAAAATTGCCATGTAAATTAAATAAAAAAATTATGGGAAATAAAAGGTAAATTTGCCATGGCAATAAAAAGGTTAATTTTACCATGGTGTAGAAAAATTAATAATTGGCATGCAAAAATAAAAGTAAAATATGCCATGTTAATAAAGATCAAATGAATAGTAAATCTTGCCATGGCAATAAAAGTTAAAATTTGCCGTGGGAATTTAGGTAAATTTGCCATGTTAATAAAGGTAAATTAACCATAGCAAATAAAAAGTAAAATTTGCCAGGGCAATAAAAGTTAAATATTGCCATGGGGATTTAGGTAAATTTGTCATATTAATGAAGGTATATTATCCATGGCAAATAAATAGTAAAACTTGCCATGGCAATAATAGTTTGATATTGCCATCGGGATTTAGGTAAATTCGCCATGTTAATAAAAGTCAAATAAATAGTAAAAACTTGCCATGGCAAATAAACTTAGATATTGCCATGGGGATTTAGGTAAATTTGCCATGTTAATAAAAGGTAAATTTGCCATGGCAAATAAATAGTAACTTGCCATGGCAATAAAAGTTAAAAAATTGCCATGGGGATTTAGGATAGCCATGTTAATGAAGGTAAAATAATTAGCAAAACTTGCCATGGTAATATTTGCTATTTTGTGTTGTTTTTGACAATTTAAAGAATTACAACGACAATTTCAAAAAATCAAAAGTTGCCATGGCAAGAAAGCAATTAATTTGCCATGATCTAAGAACTAAATTTGCCATGATACGATAACTATATTTGCCATATTCCAGGAAGCAAGTTTGTTATGATGTGTTAACTAAATTTGCCATGATCAATTAACTAAATGTTTGATGCTTACATGGCAAAAAGTATAAGATTTGTTTCCATGGTCTACCAAAAAAAATGCCATGGTAGAAAACAGTAAAAATGCGCCATGATCCAAAAATCAAAAGTTGCCATGGCAAAAAAATAATGAATTTTCATGATACGAGAACTAAAATTTGCAATGATTCGATAAGTATATTTGCCATCTTCCAGGAAAATTTAAGAAAAGTTTTACAGTGAGAGGGCAAATTTAAGAAAAAATGTATAGTGAGACATGGCGATTTTGGAGGCAAAAAATGTACGTCGGAGTTGTAGTTGACAAGTTGAAAACTTTGTCTATTCTCGAGGAATATCTTGCTAAATAAGATGTCAAATATATGTCTAATACAATGGTAACTATTTTAAGCAGAACCTCGGGTACACACCAAACTAAACTAACTTCAGTACATAGCTAAGCTAACTACTTTATCACAACTTGACTCAGAAATCAGCTAGGAAAAAATACAACAGAATTTGAGACATGCAAAGTGAATTAGAATATGATGGTAACGTTCAGGCTGCTTCAAAATTTGAGGAATCCACATATGAGTGCAAACAGGAGGAAGTAGTGTAAGGTACACAGATTACTGAATATTTGCCCATTTGTTATTGATGATGGTTACAAACCAAAAGAAACGCCATAATTCTCTGAAGAATAACCTCTTCTTCTGTCCAGTAAAGCAACACTCACAATTTAGTCTTAATAAGCATGATTTATGCAGGTTTCCGTGTAAGGATAGCGTTAGCAGAGTAGAGGCAACAGTATATGCATACCTTCGTAGGACCCTACAAGGCCATGGTGGTTGTCTTCCCCATGCACGCCGTCCTTGCGCAAGGTCACCAGAGCCACCCCACGCCGTTGGACCCTACAAATCCGGCGTCGATTCCCCGGACGAAGAGACCAGCGGACGGCGGCGACCAAGGGTCACATCCACCGGAGTCTAGCGGGCCTCAGCGCCGCTGCCCCCGCCCGCTTCCTCGCACTCCAGGCGCAACCACGCAGCTGCATCCGCGTCGTGCCCCAGCCACCGAGTGCTCGCGCCGCACCACCTCCGTCTGAGCCATATCCTCAGGCGCCCCGTCGGCGTCCACGACGAACTCCCACGGCGTCGGAGCCCTGCTGATCTGCGCTGGCCTGGGAGTCGCCGCCTCCCCTCGCTTCTGAAGGAAATATGCATTATTTTATTTCCTTATATCATGATAAATATTTATTATTCATGCTAGAATTGTATTATCCGAAAATATAATACTTGTGTGAATACATAAACAAACTAAACGTTACTAGTATGCCTCTACTTGACTAGCTAATTAATCAAAGATGGTTATGTTTCCTAACCATAGACATGTGTTGTCATTTGATTAACGAGATCACATTATTAGGAGAATAATGTGATTGACATGACCCATTCCATTAGCTTAGCACCCGATCGTTTAGTATGTTGCTATTGCTTTCTTCATAACTTATACATGTTCCTATGACTATGAGATTATGCAACTCCCGTTTGCCGGAGGAACACTTTGTGTGCTACCAAACGTCACAACGTAACTGGGTGATTATAAAGGTGCTCTACAGGTGTCTCCAAAGGTACATGTTGGGTTGGCGTATTTCGATATTAGGATTTGTCACTCCGATTGTCGGAGAGGTATCTCTGGGCCCTCTCGGTAATGCACATCACCTAAGCCTTGCAAGCAATGCAACTAATGAGTTAGTTGCGAGATGATGTATTATGGAACGAGTAAAGAGACTTGCCGGCAACGAGATTGAACTAGGTATTGAGATACCGATGAAAGAATCTTGGGCAAGTAACATACCGATGACAAAGGGACAACATATGTTGTTATGCGGTCTGACCGATAAAAGATCTTCGTAGAATATGTGGGAGCCAATATGATCATCCAGGTTCCGCTATTGGTTATTGACCGGAGACGTGTCTCGATCATGTCTACATTGTTCTCGAACCCGTAGGGTCCGCACGCTTAAGGTTTCGATGACAGTTATATTATGAGTTTATTAGTTTTGATGTACCGAAGTTAGTTCGGAGTCCCGGATATGATCACGGACATAACGAGGAGTCTCGAAATGGTCGAGACATAAAGATTGATATATTGGACGGCAATATTCGAACACCGAAAGTGTTCCGGGGAAGTTTCGAATAAAACTGGAGTACCGGAGGGTTACCGGAACCCCCCGGGGGGTTAATGGGCCTCATGGGCCTAAAGTGGAGAAGAGGAGGGGCGGCCAGGGCAGGCCACGCGCCCCCTCTCCCCCTAGTCCGAATTGGACAAGGAGGGAGGGGCGGCGCCCCCCCTTTCCTTCCTCTCCTCTCTCCCTTCCTTCCCCCTCTCCTACTTGGACAAGGAAAAGGAGGGAGTCCTACTCCCGGTAGGAGTAGGACTCCTCCCTGGCGCGCCTCATCATGGCTGGCCGCCCCTCCCCCTTGCTCCTTTATATACGGGGGCAGGGGGCACCTCTAGACACAACAATTGATCCTTGAGATCTCTTAGCCGTGTGCGGTGCCCCCTCCACCATAATCCTCGATAATATTGTAGCGGTGCTTAGGCGAAGCCCTGTGACGGTAGAACATCAAGATCGTCACTACGCCGTCGTGCTGACGGAACTCTTCCCCGACACTTTGCTGGATCGGAGTCCGGGGATCGTCATCGAGCTGAACGTGTGCTAGAACTCGGAGGTGTCGTAGTTTCGGTGCTTGATCGGTCGGGCCGTGAAGACATACGACTACGTCAACCGCGTTGTTATAACGCTTCCGCTTTCGGTCTACGTGGGTATGTAGACAGCACTCTCCCCTCTCGTTGCTATGCATCACCATGATCTTGCGTGTGCGTAGGAAAATTTTGAAATTACTATGTTCCCCAACAGTGGCATCCGAGCCTAGGTTTTATGTGTTGATGTTATTTGCACGAGTAGAACACAAGTGAGTTGTGGGCGATATAAGTCATACTGCTTACCAGCATGTCATACTTTGGTTCGGCGGTATTGTTGGATGAAGCGGCCCGGACCGACATTACGCGTACGCTTACGTGAGACTGGTTCTACCGACGTGCTTTGCACACAGGTGGCTGGCGGGTGTCAGTTTCTCCAACTTTAGTTGAACCGAGTATGGCTACGCCCGGTCCTTGCGAAGGTTATAACAGCACCAACTTGACAAACTATCGTTGTGGTTTTGATGCGTAGGTAAGATTGGTTCTTGCTTAAAGCCTGTAGCAGCCACGTAAAACTTGCAACAACAAAGTAGAGGACGTCTAACTTGTTTTTGCAGGGTATGTTGTGATGTGATATGGTCAAGACATGATGCTAAATTTTATTGTATGAGATGATCATGTTTTGTAACCGAGTTATCGGCAACTGGCAGGAGCCATATGGTTGTCGCTTTATTGTATGCAATGCAACTGCGCTGTAATGCTTTACTTTATCACTAGGCGGTAGCGATAGTCATGGAAGCATAAGATTGGCGAGACGACAACGATGCTACGATGGTGATCAAGGTGTCACGCAGGTGACGATGGTGATCATGACGGTACTTCGGAGATGGAGATCACAAGTACAAGAAGATGATGGCCATATCATATCACTTATATTGATTGCATGTGATGTTTATCTTTTATGCATCTTATCTTG
Source organism: Triticum urartu (assembly GCF_003073215.2). NCBI lineage: Eukaryota > Viridiplantae > Streptophyta > Magnoliopsida > Poales > Poaceae > Triticum > Triticum urartu. The sequence continues at coordinate 395,054,197 of NC_053022.1, read as the reverse complement.
CTTTGATTGACGGTAGCATTATAAGATGATCTCTCACTAATTATCAAGTAGTGTTCTCCCTGAGTATGCACCGTTGCCAAAGTTCGTCGTGCCTAGACACCACGTGATGATCGGGTGTGATAAGCTCTACGTCCATCTACAACGGGTGCAAGCCAGTTTTTGCACACGCGGAATACTCAGGTTAAACTTGACGGGCCTAGCATATGCAGATATGGCCTCGGAACACTGAGACCGAAAGGTCGAGCGTGAATCATATAGTAGATATGATCAACATAGCAATGTTCACCATTGAAAACTACTCCATTTCACGTGATGATCGGTTATGGTTTAGTTGATTTGGATCACGTAATCACTTAGAAGATTAGAGGGATATCTTTCTAAGTGGGAGTTCTTAAGTAATATGATTAATTGAACTTAAATTTATCATGAACTTAGTACCTGATAGTATCTTGCGTGTTTATGTTTGATTGTAGATAGATGGCCCGTACTGTTGTTCCGTTGAATTTTAATGCGTTCCTTGAGAAAGCAAAGTTGAAAGATGATGGTAGCAATTACACGGACTGGGTCCGTAACTTGAGGATTATCCTCATTGCTGCACAGAAGAATTACATTCTAGAAGCACCGCTAGGTGCCAGGCCTGCTGCTGGAGGAACACCAGATGTTATGAACGTCTAGCAGAGCAAAGCTGATGACTACTCGATAGTTCAGTGTGCCATGCTTTACGGCTTAGAATCGGGACTTCAACGACATTTTGAACGTCATGGAGCATATGAGATGTTCCAGGAGTTGAAGTTAATATTTCAAGCAAATGCCCGGATTGAGAGATATGAAGTCTCCAATAAGTTCTATAGCAGCAAGATGGAGGAGAACAATTCTGTCAGTGAGCATATACTCAAAATGTCTGGGTATAATAATCACTTGATTCAATTGGGAGTTAATCTTCCAGATGATTGCGTCATTGACAGAATTCTCCAATCACTGCCACCTAGCTACAAGAGCTTCGTGATGAACTATAATATGCAAGGGATGAATAAGACTATTCCCGAGCTCTTCGCAATGCTGAAAGCTGCGGAGGTAGAAATCAAGAAGAAGCATCAAGTGTTGATGGTTAACAAAACCACTGGTTTCAAGAAAAAAGACAAAGGGAAGAAGAAGGGGAACATCAAGAAGAACATCAAGCAAGTTGCTGCTCAAGAGAAGAAACCCAAATCTGGACCTAAGCCTGAAACTGAGTGCTTCTACTACAAGCAGACTGGTCACTGGAAGCGGAACTGCCCGAAGTATTTGGCGGATAAGAAGGATGGCAAGGTGAACAAAGGTATATGTGATATACATGTTATTGATGTGTACCTTACTAGAGCTCGCAGTAGCACCTGGGTATTTGATACTGGTTCTGTTGCTAATATTTGCAACTCGAAACAGGGACTACGGATTAAGCGAACACTGGCGAAGGACGAGGTGACGATACGCATGGGAAATGGTTCCAAAGTCGATGTGATCGCGGTCGGCACGCTACCTCTACATCTACCATCAGGATTAGTATTAGACCTAAATAATTGTTATTTGGTGCCAGCGTTGAGCATGAACATTATATCTGGATCTTGTTTAATGCGAGACGGTTATTCATTTAAATCAGAGAATAATGGTTGTTCTATTTATATGAGTAATATCTTTTATGGTCATGCACCCTTGAAGAATGGTCTAGTTTTGATGAATCTCAATAGTAGTGATACACATATTCATAATGTTGAAATCAAAAGATGTAGAGTTGATAATGATAGTGCAACTTATTTGTGGCACTGCCGTTTAGGTCATATCGGTATAAAACGCATGAAGAAACTCCATACTGATGGACTTTTGAAATCACTTGATTATGAATCACTTGGTACTTGCGAACCGTGCCTCATGGGCAAGATGACTAAAACGCCGTTCTCCGGTACTATGGAGAGAGCAACAGATTTGTTGGAAATCATACATACAGATGTCTGTGGTCCAATGAAGATTGAAGCTCGTGGCGGATATCGTTATTTTCTCACCTTCACAGATAATTTAAGCAGATATGGGTATATCTACTTAATGAAACATAAGTCTGAAACATTTGAAAGGTTCAAAGAATTTCAGAGTGAAGTTGAAAATCATCATAACAAGAAAATAAAGTTTCTACGATATGATCGTGGAGGAGAATATTTGAGTTACGAGTTTGGTCTACATTTGAAACAATGCGGAATAGTTTCGCAACTCACGCCACCCGGAACACCACAGCGTAATGGTGTGTCCGAATGTCGTAATCATACTTTACTTGATATGGTGCGATCTATGATGTCTCTTATAGATTTACCGCTATCGTTTTGGGGTTATGCTTTAGAGACGGCCGCATTCACGTTAAATAGGGCACCATCAAAATCCGTTGAGACGACGCCTTATGAACTGTGGTTTGGCAAGAAACCAAAGTTGTCGTTTCTGAAAGTTTGGGGCTGCGAAGCTTATGTGAAAAAAACTTCAACCTGATAAGTTCGAACCCAAATCGGAGAAATGTGTCTTCATAGGATACCCAAAGGATACTGTTGGGTACACCTTCTATCACAGATCCGAAGGCAAGACATTTGTCGCTAAGAATGGATCCTTTCTAAAGAAGGAGTTTCTCTCGAAAGAAGTGAGTGGGAGGAAAGTAGAACTTGATGAGGTAACTGTACCAGCTCCCTTATTGGAAAGTAGTACATCGCAGAAACCGGTTTCTATGACACCTACACCAATTAGTGAGGAAGCTAATGATAATGATCATGAAACTTCAGAACAAGTTACTACCGAACCTCGTAGATCAACCAGAGTAAGATCCGCACCAGAGTGGTACGGTAATCCTGTTCTGGAAGTCATGCTACTAGATCATGATGAACCTACGAACTATTAAGAAGCGATGGTGAGCCCAGATTCCGCAAAATGGCTTGAAGCCATGAAATCTGAGATGGGATCCATGTATGAGAACAAAGTATGGACTTTGGTTGACTTGCCCAATGATCGGCAAGCAATTGAGAATAAATGGATCTTCAAGAAGAAGACCGACGCTGACGGTAATGTTACTGTCTACAAAGCTTGACTTGTCACAAAAGGTTTTCAACAAGTTCAAGGGATTGACTACGATGAGACCTTCTCACCCATAGCGATGCTTAAGTCTGTCCGAATCATGTTAGCAATTGCCGCATTTTATGATTATGAAATTTGGCAGATGGATGTCAAAACTGCATTCCTGAATGAATTTCTGGAAGAAGAGTTGTATATGATGCAGCCGAAAGGTTTTGTCGATCCAAAGGGAGCTAACAAAGTGTGCAAGCTCCAGCGATCCATTTATGGACTGGTGCAAGCCTCTCGGAGTTGGAATAAACGCTTTGATAGTGTGATCAAAGCATTTGATTTTGTACAGACTTTTGGAGAAGCCTGTATTTACAAGAAAGTGAGTGGGAGCTCTGTAGCATTTCTGATATTATATGTAGATGACATATTACTAATCGGAAATGATATAGAATTTCTGGATAGCATAAAGGGATACTTGAATAAGAGTTTTTCAATGAAAGACCTCGGTGAAGCTGCTTACATATTGGGCATTAAGATCTATCGAGATAGATCAAGACGCTTAATTGGACTTTCACAAAGCACATACCTTGACAAAGTTTTGAAGAAGTTCAAAATGGATCAAGCAAACAAAGGATTCTTGCCTGTGTTACAAGGTGTGAAATTGAGTAAGACTCAATGCCCGACCAATGCAGAAGATAGAGAGAAAATGAAAGATGTTCCCTATGCTTCAGCCATAGGCTCTATCATGTATGCAATGCTGTGTACCAGACCTGATGTGTGTCTTGCTATAATTCTAGCAGGGAGGTACCAAAGTAATCCAGGAGTGGATCACTGGACAGCAGTCAAGAACATCCTGAAATACCTGAAAAGGACTAAGGATATGTTTCTCGTATATGGAGGTGACAAAGAGCTCATCGTAAATGGTTACATTGATGCAAGCTTTGACACTGATCTGGACGATTCTAAATCGCAAACCGGATACGTGTTTACATTAAATGGTGGAGCTGTCAGTTGGTGCAGTTCTAAACAAAGCGTTGTGGCGGGATCTACATGTGAAGCGGAGTAAAGCTGCTTCGGAAGCAGAAAACGAAGGAGTCTGGATGAAGGAGTTCATATCCGATCTAGGTGTCATACCTAGTGCATCGGGTCCAATGAAAATCTTTTGTGACAATATTGGTGCAATTGTCTTGGCAAAGGAATCCAGATTTCACAAGAGAACCAAGCACATCAAGAGACGCTTCAATTCCATCCGGGATCTAGTCCAGGTGGGAGACATAGAGATTTGCAAGATACATACGGATATGAATGTTGCAGACCCGTTGACTAAGCCTCTTCCACGAGCAAAACATGATTAGCACCAAAGCTCCATGGGTGTTAGAATCATTACCGTGTGATCTAGATTATTGACTCTAGTGCAAGTGGGAGACTGAAGGAAATATGCCCTAGAGGCAATAATAATGTTATTATTTTATTTCCTTATATCATGATAAATGTTTATTATTCATGCTAGAATTGTATTATCCGAAAACATAATACTTGTGTGAATACATAAACAAACTAAACGTCACTAGTATGCCTCTACTTGACTAGCTCATTAATCAAAGATGGTTATGTTTCCTAACCATAGACATGTGTTGTCATTTGATTAACGGGATCACATTATTAGGAGAATAATGTGATTGACATGACCCATTCCATTAGCTTAGCACCCGATCGTTTAGTATGTTGCTATTGCTTTCTTCATAACTTATACATGTTCCTATGACTATGAGATTATGCAACTCCCGTTTGGCGGAGGAACACTTTGTGTGCTACCAAACGTCACAACGTAACTGGGTGATTATAAAGGTGCTCTACAGGTGTCTCCAAAGGTACATGTTGGGTTGGCGTATTTCGAGATTAGGATTTGTCACTCCGATTGTCGGAGAGGTATCTCTGGGCCCTCTCAGTAATGCACATCACCTAAGCCTTGCAAGCAATGCAACTAATGAGTTAGTTGCGAGATGATGTATTACGGAACGAGTAAAGAGACTTGCCGGCAACGAGATTGAACTAGGTATTGAGATACCGATGATCGAATCTCGGGCAAGTAACATACCGATGACAAAGGGAACAACGTATGTTGTTATGCGGTCTGACCGATAAAAGATCTTCGTAGAATATGTGGGAGACAATATGAGCATCCAGGTTCCGCTATTGGTTATTGACCGGAGACGTGTCTCGGTCATGTCTACATTGTTCTCGAACCCGTAGGGTCCGCACGCTTAAGGTTTCGATGACAGTTATATTATGAGTTTATTAGTTTTGATGTACCGAAGTTAGTTCGGAGTCCCGGATATGATCACGGACATAACGAGGAGTCTCGAAATGATCGAGACATAAATATTGATATATTGGACGGCAATATTCGGACACCGGAAGTGTTCCGGGAAGTTTCGGATAAAACCGGAGTACCGGAGGGTTACCGGAACCCCCCGGGGGGTTAATGGGCCTCATGGGCCTAAAGTGGAGAAGAGGAGGGGCAGCCAGGGCAGGCCGCGCGCCCCCTCTCCCCCTAGTCCGAATTGGACAAGGAGGAAGGGGCGGCGCCCCCCCTTTCCTTCCTCTCCTCTCTCCCTTCCTTCCCCTTCTTCTACTTGGACAAGGAAAAGGAGGGAGTCCTACTCCCGGTAGGAGTAGGACTCCTCCCTGGCGCGCCTCATCATGGCCGGCCGCCCCTCCCCCTTGCTCCTTTATATACAGGGGCTGGGGGGCACCTCTAGACACAACAATTGATCCTTGAGATCTCTTAGCCATGTGCGTTGCCCCCCTCCACCATAATCCTCGATAATATTGTAGCGGTGCTTAGGCGAAGCCCTGCGACGGTAGAACATCAAGATCGTCACCACGCCATCGTGCTGACGGAACTCTTCCCCGACACTTTGCTGGATCAGAGTCCGGGGATCGTCATCGAGCTGAACGTGTGCTAGAACTCGGAGGTGCCGTAGTTTCGGTGCTTCATCGGTCGGGCCGTGAAGACGTATGACTACATCAACCGCGTTGTTATAACGCTTCCGCTTTCGGTCTACGAGGGTACGTAGACAGCACTCTCCCCTCTTGTTGCTATGCATCACTATGATCTTGCGTGTGCGTAGGAAAATTTTGAAATTACTACGTTCCCCAACAGCTTCATCGTCCTCGGCGAGCCACCATGCACCACTGCCGTCACACCGCGCCTCCACCAGCTTCCTCATCCTCCGGCTGTTCCGCCGCCTGCTCCGCCGCGACACAAGGCGAGCTGCGCTCCCGGTCGACGGTTGCTGCTGGCCCGGGGAGCAGCCAGGAGAGGAGTGGATAGGAGAATGGGGAAAGGCTAGTGCGGTGGAGTGAGAGGATAAGGGAGAGAAGTGCTCGAGCGTTCGGGCGTTGGGGCTACAGCCCGAACGATCTAAAAGGATGCCGTGACACTGGATTTGTTCCGTGATTCGTGCTAAGGTATCGTATGATAGATGCAGCGTTCGGGGCGAATTCCCAAAATCTAGCACGTTCGGGCGTTATCGATTCCGTAATGTGAAGGTGGGTACGTGGATGGAGGAGGTAGAGGTAATGTGTAGATTTTTTTCTGTGGATAATGTGAAGGTGGGTACGGGGAGGTGGGAGGTGGGAGGTGGGACGTTGACCCAAACAACACGTAGGTATGTTTCGTTGGTAGCCATGTGTTGTTATAGGGGTGTTTTTGTTGTAGTGACTATCCCTCTACATCATGTCATCTTGCTTAAGGCGTTACTCTTTTTTTAACTTAATACTCTAGATGCATGCTGGATAGCGGTCGATGAGTGGAGTAATAGTAGTAGATGCAGGCAGGAGTCGGTCTACTTGTCTCGGACATGATGCCTATATACATGATCATACCTAGATATTCTCATAACTATGCTCAATTCTATCAATTGCTCAACAGTAATTTGTTCACCCACCGTAGAATACGTATGTCTTGAGAGAAGCCACTAGTGAAACCTATGGCCCCCGGGTCTCTTTCTCATCATATCAATCTCCATCACTTTATTATTGCTTTGCTTTTACTTTGCTTTTACTTTTTACTTTGCATCTCTATACCAAAAATACCAAAAATATTATTTATCATCTCTATCAGATCTCACTTTCGTAAGTGATCGTGAAGGGATTGACAACCCCTAAGCACGTTGGTTGCATTGAGCTATTGTTTTTGTGTAGGTACAAGGGACTCGCGCGTAGCCTCCTACTGGATTGATACCCTGGTTCTCAAAAATTGAGGAAAATACTTACGCTACTTTGCTGCATCATCCTCTCCTCTTCGGGGAAATTCAACGCAGTGCTCAAGAGGTAGCAATCTACCCTGGTGAGGCCAGTTCTTCGTGCGTGTAAACCATGGTATAATAGGTCGGCTGCTCCTTTGTGGACCCTTCATGGGTGAGATTCATGCGCTGGTCGTCCCTTAGTGGGATCTCGCAAACATGGTCCTTGCGATCTCAGGTCCTTCCTGGATCGATGCCTTCAGCAATGTGGATGTAAGATAGCGCCAACTATCCGAACAATGGAAAAATCTACACTGAGTCAACCCGTGTTTGCATTTCTCTAAACTCACTTGCATGTCATTACTTTTGCTACTCATACTCTTGTAGACTTGTATGTGTAGGGTACTTGATCGATTGCTAAAAATTCCTAAAATTTCCAAGGCTACACAATTTTGGGAAAAGAGTTGCCTTTTTGCTTAGTGATTTATTCAGAACCCCTCTAGACATAATTATCGATCTTACAACGTGCAACTTATGTGAGCCCAGTTCCGACTTTCGGGAGCCAACACAGATCTTGTCAAGTCCATATTATCGAGTTAGCATCCAATGGTACATGGCCAGAGAGGCCGAGCCATCAACCGTGCTTTATGTTGGTTTAGTCAAAGGTGAGTTTAGTCTCATCCTTTCTTCGACCTGTGACCGTTTAGAACACACAATTCAATACATAGTCTCACAGATAAGTCATGTACCTGTCGGTATTATTAACCGTGTACATGCAATTTACTTTAATATTAGGCACTATTTTCTGATGGGATATTAGAAAATATCTTAATTGCATCACACAATAATACTTGGCAATATCTTAATTGCATGCTGATATTATGTAGTATAGGTTGACGATGACGTTGATATTAGGTATAGTATTAACTAGGAGAAGGTAACCTTGTTTAGGGCCGGTTCTTTCGGGCTGCTTAAAAAATAAGCCGCCTCTCCCCAGCTTAAAAAATAAGCTGCTCTGAAAATTTCTTGCGGCTTCTAAATTAGTAATTTCATAACTAGTTTAGAAGCCCCAATGAATAAAAGAGGTGGCTTATGAAAAAAAAACTGGGGAGGAGGTGGCTTATTTTTAAGCTGCCAAAATAATTGGCCATTAGTGCTAAATACATTTATCGGTAAATACTTGGGCAACTTAGATCACTGGACAGGCACGGTTGAATGGATGAGATATGTTGAAGCTCACTCTTTTTATATTGGTGCGGGTCTCATGGGATTCAGTCAACGTTTTGTCTTCAGTTGATCTTCTTGGATTTGGTCTTCGTTCATGTATTCGTATGTCTATAGGTCGGATCCTTTCGATCAACATTTCTCTTCATCACCGATGATTGTTGTTCTGATGTGCTGGCCCTTTGGGTCCTTAGCATGACAACTTCCCGACTATCTGTTGCAACAAGGATTGCTCACTTTTGGTGAGCGAGGGGGCGATGACGACAGAGTGCCTTAGGCTCACTCCGGTGCTTGTAGTCGACGCGAGGTGGTCTACGATTATGGATGTAATTTCTGTTACTTCTCATATTATTTGTACTACCATGATGTTTCATGACTAAAATGAAGGTATTCCCCGTTAAAAAAACTCCATCCATATGCATGGGCTATGCTGAAGTTAAAAGAGCCAGGGACCCTCATACACGGTGAAGACCCTAAAGTAGGACATACTAAATCGGACAAACATATTTGGCTCTTGGGTGTATATACACCCTATATGAAAAAATTACAAAAAAATCATTTAAAAAAAATAAGCTCGACCTTTGGTTGTACTCGTATAAAAAGTTGTGTCAAGGAATAACTTTCCTACCATTCTTGGTGGAAAGAAAAACAAAATTAACACTGTATACAAGTTACTATTTATATTTTTTGTCCTTGAACTTTTTTTCGCCCTGAAGTTGATGGGACCTTTTCCTTCATGAAATTTTTTGTATGAGTACAAAAGAATAACAAGTTTATCTCTAATAAAAATGTTTTTTTACTTTTGTGCATTTGCTATTTTTTCCATATCAGGTTATATACACCCAAGAGTCAAGGGGTATTTCCCATACAAAATCACTTGTAAATAGTGACATTGTAATTTCGGACATGAAGGAAACTTCTAACATTCGTGATGGTCATGCACGACGTCAACTTGATCATTTCACCGAGAAGCCATATTTTTGAATTGAGATATCCCGTGCAACTCCTGATAGACAATTACATGAATTGGATCGCAGGTTTAGTGAGAAAAGAGTGTTTTTTCTACACTTATGCATCGGTACAACTACCTAAATACGTCAACGAAGGAAATCTCTTCATACCCCTTTATAATAAAGGGTAGGATGGTGTTTTTTAAAATACTTGCCCGCGCTGACCGCGGCCTGTACATACCGCCTGGGCAGGCCCATTGCGTAAAGCCTTGTTGGTGCAAAGCAAAACGTGGCAAAAAGGTGTGCCTGGGAATTGAACCCAAGACGTTACGCAAGTTACAAGGAGTTGAAAGCAATGGAGTCAGCAAGTCCAAGTGAATAATTAGTTGCGCGAACTTATAAGAACTAGTGTCGGATCTGATTTTTAAAAACAATTTATGAAATGTTTTCAAAATTCCAAACAATTTTTAAGTTTCTTGAAAACATGAACATTTTTTCGGATCTCAAAACACTTAAAAAGACAGAAACATAAATGCTAACGCGGACATTTTTCAAAATGCGGAACAATTTTTTTAAACCTGAACAAGTATTTGAAGAACCAAAGAAAAATTGGAAACAAAAATTGTTTCAAAATTATGAACAAAGTTTTGAAAACAATAATATTTTGTGAAATTCTCTGAAAAATTCGGGAGTTTGCGAATAAATTTTGCAAAACATTAACATTTTTTGAATAAAATTTTAAAATGCGAACATTTTTTGAAATTTGGAATTCTAAACTTTTCTCCATTTTATGAAAAGAACCGAACTATTTTTTAAAGTATTTTTTATTTTTTGGTAAATAAGCTAATTATTTTTTATTTCTACATTGTTTTGGAATTTCTAAGAAAAAATTCAGAAGAGGAACTTTGAAAAAATTCAAAAAAGTGTGATTGTTTTTAAAATTTCTGAAAATTTGTTAACAAAGAAAAAGAAAATTAACAAGTAAATAAAAAATAAAAACACTATAATGGAGATGGAAACAAAGAGAACAAAAGCAAAAAACGAGAGAAAAGCAAAATAAAGAAATAGAAAAAATAAAAATGAGAAAGAAACAGAAAAAGAATGCTAGGGCCGGCCCAACAGGCGCCCGAAGGAAGCTGTTGTCGCCTAGTTGGGTCAAGGCCTAAGCGTTTTTCTTTCCTTTCTATTTTTTCGATATAATTCATTTTCACTTTGTGAACTTTATTATTCTTTTTAAACCATGTTTAAAATTTTGAAATATAGTTTGGAATACCAAAAAATGTCTTGGTTTCCAAATATTGTCTACAATTTTTAAAAATGTTCTTGAATTTCAAAAAATAGTCCCGTTTTCGAATTTGTTTGTTCACAAATTTAAGTAATGTAAGTGTTCCAACAAAATTTTGATAAACTTGAAAAAAGTTCATGGTTCACAATTTGTGTTTAAATTTTTCATCATTTGTTGGAAATGTGTTAACAATTTTTAAAAAATGTTCAGGTTTGTAAAATTTTCATACACCATTTGAAATTTCAAAATTGTTAGCAAATTTCAAAAAATATTTAGTAATCCCTCCGTAAAGGAATATAAGGGCATTCAGATCACTGCTTTAGTGATCTGAATGCTTCCTTTACAGATGGAGTACATGAGAAAATATTCATGATAATTGAAAATGACGGAAAATAACAGAAGAACTAAAATTAGTAAAAACTACATGCTCACATATGCATCCGTTTAGCATAATTTGACACACTTCTCCTGACTGGTAGTTTTTTAAACTATGGATAAATCACCCAACTTCTTGAAACAATCTGGCATGGACATATGACGCATCTGTTACGGCATATCTCTCTCAAGGTAGTTTTGGTGATTGATGACAACATGTTTACGGACTAATCTTGTGCTTTGAATAATTCACAGATTCTCCCCTGGCACGAGACGCCTTCTTCCCCTCGGAGTGTATTTCAAGACGGTGTAGCTCTTTCGTTTCTTTCTCGGTGGACTAGTTGCGTAGAGGGCACTGTACTATCAAGAGGGGGTCCGCTGGGGTTTTGCATGGGTGGAATCATCACGTACACATCAGCCTCTCACCCTCCGAGCATTTCCTTTCCATTGAAGAGATCTCTCCTCTCTTCCTTGTCCTGTCTGGGTCTAAGCGGTAGTACCGCGCACCCAGCGGTAGTACCGCTGAGGAGCCAAGCGGCAGTACCGCTCCGCAGCAGTAGTACCGCCCTTGGCTCCACGGTAGTAGTACCGCTGGGGGTCTGGCACCTCCGCCTTGTCCTCAACATATTTGAGAGATCCCTTCTCTCGTGCGCGCGCGCCCCAGCGGTAGTACCGCACTGCCTGCGGTACTACGGCCGAAGGGTCACAAGCGGCAGTACCGCTCCACAGCGGTACTACCGCCCTTGACCCCACTGCCGTAGTACCGCTGGGTAGTCTGGCTCCTACCGCCTCGATTCGAGAGGTCTTTTCTCGTGTCGGGTTTTGCGGCACTAGTCACGGTTGTAGTGGCGGTAGTACCGTTTCAGGAGCGATAGTACCGCCCTACCACCGCGGTAGTACCGCATTTGGGTATGTTCCTTACTAAGTCTCCTCAGCGCGGCAGTACCTCTGGCTGGCGCGGCAGTACCATCGTCGAACGGTAGTACCGTCCCCTCTCAGCGGTAGTACCGCCCTGTGCGGGGCTGGTTGGTGGGGGGCAACGGGATTGTTGCCCCCACTATAAAAGGGAGCCCCCTTCCTCCTTCTCACCTACCTCTTCCTCCCCCAAGCTCCATTTATTGCTCAAGCTCCATTAAATACTCCAAGCTTCATTTTGCCCGATCTATCTCCCTAGCCAATCAAACTTGTTGATTTGCTCGGGAGTGGTTGAGAAGGCTCCGATCTACACTTCCACCAAGGGATTTTCGATTCCCCCACTCATCCCTAGCAGATCTTGTTACTCTTGGGTGTTTGAGCACCCTAGACGGTTGAGGTCACCTCGGAGCCATATTCCATTATGGTGAAGCTTCGTGGTCTTGTTGGGAGCCTCCGATTAAGTTGTGGAGATTGCCTCAACCTTGTTTGTAAAGGTTCGGTCACCGCCTTCAAGGGCACCAATAGTGGAATCACGGCATCTCGCATTGTGTGAGGGCGTGAGGAGAACACGGTGGCCCTAGTGGCTTCTTGGGGAGCATTGTGCCTCCACACCGCTCCAACGGAGACGTACTTCCCCTCAAAAGGAAGGAACTTTGGTAACACATCCTCGTCTTCACCGGATCCACTCTTGGTTATCTCTTACCTTTACTTGTGCAAGCTCTTTAGTGTTTCTTCCCTTGCTTGCATGTATGCTTGTTGTTATTGCATCATATAGGTTGCTCACCTAGTTGCACATCTAGACAACCTACTTTGATGCAAAGTTTAATTTGGTAAAGAAAAGCTAAAAATTGGTAGTTGCCTATTCACCCCCCTTCTAGTCAACCATATCGATCCTTTCAATTGGTATCAGAGCCTCGTCTCTTTATTAAGGACTTTACCGTCCAAAGAGTATGGTTGATACCGTAGACGGTGTGGAGGAACACTCCGGTGTGAATCCGATCTCGTCTACGGGAGATGGGGGAACTTCGGTCTCTCATGAGGAGTTCAATGTGGCCTTGAAGACATTGAAAACCTCCATGATGACCGAAGTTGAAAGCATGTTTACTAAATTTCTTGAGGGGCTTAAACTATCCACCGCACCATTGAAAGTGGGTGATCCCGCCAACAAGGTGACGGATGCTATCCCCGACAAGGGTGAAGCTAGTAGTGAAAAGGCTCCTTCTTCTAGTGGCAAGAATGGCACCGACATCTTTGCCCATGTGGAACCACCACTTGTTTATGGTGGACCGGTTCCTTCCACTCATTTGAATCATGCCGGTCCTCCCCCTAAGATTGTGAAAAATGAGGATTTTGATTCTTGGGTTTACCGCTTTAACCGTCATTTAAATCATGTGAACACTAACCTTTGGAGAATCATTGAAGAAGGTTTCTATCCACATGATCCAAGCAACTTCACTCCTCGAGAAGCCGCGGACAATCAATTCAATGAGAATGCTCTCTTCATCATTCAAGATGCAATTCCACCCAAAGACCTACCTCATCTTCATCCCTTCGCCTTGGCCAAAGATGCATGGCATTGTGTCGTGTCTCTCTACCGGGGAAGCGCAAGCATTCAACGCTCCAACTATGAAGTGGTACAAGATGAGGCCGATGAGTTTGCAATGAAGGAAGATGAAGAACCTCGTGAGCTTTATCAGAGAGTAACCAAACTCGCGGTCTCACTACGAGATCACGGGAGCAAGGACACGAATGACAATTGGATCAAGCGCAAATTCCTCAAGGCAATGATGCCCTACCACAAGGCCATGTCCTCCGTCATTCGTCAAAGACCGGACTTCCACACTTTGACCTCAAGCGAAGTGTTGGATGAGTTTGTGGCCATGAACATTTTGGACAAGACCACCGACAATGCGGTGCTCCGTTCTCAACGGGCAAAGAAGCCTAACCTTGCTTTGAAGGCCAAGCTCACCGTGGAAGAAGAAGAAGAGGAAGAAGAGGAGAGCAACCCCGAAGATACGAAGTATGCATATCATGAACACATGGCACTTGCTTCAAGGCAATTTTGGAGCAAGAAAAACTCGAGGCCCAACTTTAGCAAAAACAACTCGAGTGGCACAAGGGGCAAGCAACGTGTAAGGACTTGTTAAAATTGCGGCAACGTGAGTCATTTCGTTGCGGAATGCCCGTATGAGAAGAGGGAAGACAATGGTGGCAAACTCATCCGAAAGGACAAGCCAAGTCGTTCCCCAACAAGAACAACTTCACCAAGAAGACTCCCCCCAAGGCTTTGGTTGTGCAAGAAGAGTACAATGAGGATGTTGACGATGATGAGTCGGTTGCCATGGCCTCCGTTGCCATTGCAACAACGTCACGGGTGTCTCTCTTCGACTCACCCAACGAAAGCATCACTGCCAAGTGCCTCATGGCTAAAGCCACCAACAAGGTAACCTCCAACATCAAAACTACCATCATTAATCATCCTTCCCAAACGGATAGCATTAATGAACTTGAGGGAGCTAATGTGGAGGCTAACGAGTTTGAGGCCTTTATGGGCAAACTCAAGGGAAAATCCAAGAAGCACTTTGTTGCTCTCTTGGAACAACTTGATGAGGCCAATGACATGATCGAGGCTCACGAAGACACCATCTCTAAGATGGAAGGGCATAGTCGTGACTATGCCGATGAGATTTTGGATCTTTCCAATGATCTTGAGGAAGAGTGTGGTCTTCGTTTGGCTCTTGAGGAGTCACACAACGTTGATCATGCTAAGCTAGAGAAAGATTATGATCATGCCCTCGTTGTTTCTCGTGTGCTAAATTCCGAGAAGGCCAAACTCGGGGTTGATCTTGCTAGACTCAAAGAGGAGTTTGATATACTTGACAAGGCCCACAAGGCCTTGAAGGGTATTCACGCTAGTCTCAAGGAGTCTCATGATCAACTCCAAGTGAAGCTAACTAAGGAGAAAGCAACTTTTCCTCATATGGTTTTAATTGATAATGCAAATGCTACTAACCCTTGTTGTGAGCATATACATCTTGTTGAGAAAAATGCTAAGTTGAAGGAGCAACTTGAGAGAGGTCTTGCGACTTGCATACAAGGCAAGAAGAACCTCAACGATCTCTTGATCAACCAAAAGGGAGGTGTGGCCAAGGAAGGGGTTGGGTACGTGCCCGACTCCAAGAACAAGAAGAAGAATGACAAGACCAAACGACCTCCTCCCCTCATGCAAACCTTTGTGAGGGAGGGAAAGAGTGCCCCCGAGGAGAAGAAGAACAATTTCAAGAAGGGCAATGTCACCTCTCCCAACAAAGCCGGCGATTTTAATCCTTCTTATGTGTTATGCCGTGCTAGTGATGGGCATGTTTATGCCAAATTTGTTGGTTCTCTTCATGAGCACGTTGAATGGTCTATTTGGGTTCCTAAGACCCTTGTTACTAACATCAAAGGACCCACTACAAAATGGGTACCTAAAACCAAGCATTGATCTCTTGTAGGTGTTTGCTTCCGGTGGTGGATCATGGTTGCTCGATAGCGGAGCTACAAATCATATGACCGGAAGCAAGGACTTGGTGGTGGACGTGCACAAAGTTCCATCTATGCCCACCAATGTCGAGTGGGGTGACGCCTCATCCTCTAAGGTATTGGGACTTGGCAAAGTGGTCATCTCTTATGATCTCACGATCGAGAAGGTCATGCTTGTTGAGTCCCTTGCATACAATTTACTTTCCGTTCGTCAACTTGCAATCATGGGCTTTGCCACTTTCTTTGATATCGATATTGTGGCCCTCTTGTGGAGCAAGACTCTTAAAGTAGCCTTTGTTGGGCATGTCGAGAACGGTCTATATGTGATTAACTTTTTGGAGCGACCCACTAAGACCGCGACATGCCTAATGGCTAAAGTTGATGTGGGATGGCTTTGGCATCGCCGTTTAGCCCATGTCAACATGAGATATTTGCAAAGTCTCCTCAAGAGGGACCATGTCCGTGGACTAACGAATGTTAGTTTTGTTAAAGATCGTGCTTGCAGTGCCTGTATCGAAGGAAAGCTACATGAGAAGGCTCACCCTCCCACGACTATCATTTATTCAAAGAGGCCCTTGGAGCTCCTTCACATGGATCTTTTTGGGCCCCCATCCTTCGATAGTCTGGGAGGCAGGAAGTATTGCTTGGTGATTGTGGATGACTACTCAAGGTACACGTGGGTGTATTTCTTCAAGAGGAAGAGCGAGACCCAACAAACCGTCATTGACTTTGCAAATGAAGCACAACGTCAACACAATGCAAAGATCTTGACAATAAGAAGTGACAACGGCACCGAGTTCAAGAACTACACTTTGGATGAATTTCTTAGTGATGAGGGAATCAAGCATCAATATTCCGCACCATACACCCCTTAACAAAATGGTGTTGCAGAGAGGAAGAACCGGGCGTTGATGGATGCGGCAAGGACCATGATGGCAGAGTTCAAGTCTTCGTACAACTTTTGGGCCGAAGCCATCAACACCGCGTGTCATGCATCCAATCGGCTCTACCTCCGCAAGGGCTTGAACAAGACTCCATATGAGATACTCACCGATAACAATCCCAACATCAAGTACTTCCGGGTATTCGGGTGTGAGTGTTTCATTCTCAAGAAAGGTATTCGGTTGTCTAAATTTGAGGCTAGAGCTTATGAGGGCATATTTGTTGGTTATGCTACAAACTCTCATGCTTACCGTGTCCTCAATAAATCCATGGGACTTATTGAGGAGACATGTAACGTGGAGTTTGATAAGAATAACGGCTCCCAAGTGGAGCAGAGTGGCACTTGTGATGTAGGTGATGAAATTCCTCCTCAAGCCATAAGAAGAATGGGTGTTGGTTTCATCCTACCCATTGAGGAACCCCTTGTGGCCGAAGGAGAAGGACAATGCTCCACTCAAGTGGAGCCATCACCAACCCAAGGCCCACACGCTTCCGAAGAACAAAGTGAAGGCCCTCAACCTCATGAACAAGACCAAGGGCAAGATCATACTCAAGACAGTGTTGACACGCCAAGTGATGCCCAAGGTCAACTTCTCTCCCCTGAGCAAGTTCAAGATCAATAACAAGTTCATGACGGCGCTCAAGATGATCAAGTAACCGCTCCTCAACTCACCACCGAGGAGGAATTAGAGCGTCGTGCCGCCAAGGTTGCTTCCAAGCTCTCCACCAAGGATCATCTCATGACGAATGTCCTTGGAAGCTTAAGAAAGGGGGTAAGCACTCTTAGACAATTAGCAAATTATTGTGAGCATCACGCGTTTGTCTCTTGTGTGGAACCCCACAAGGTCTATGAGGCGCTAGAAGATCCGGATTGGCTCAATGCCATGCACGAAGAACTCAACAACTTCGAGCGCAACAAAGTGTGGAGATTAGTGCCAAGGCCAATGGGGAACCACAATGTCATTGGAACCAAGTGGATCAAGAACAAGCAATATGCCCATGGAATTATCATTCGCAACAAGGCTCGTTTGGTAGCGCAAGGCTACTCCCAAGTCGAGGGTATCGACTACGGTGAAATCTTTGCTCCCGTTGCTCGTCTTGAATCCATTCGCATGTTGATTGCATATGCTTCTCATCATAACTTTAAGTTACAACAAATGGATGTGAAGAGTGCTTTTCTTAATGGTCCCATTAGTGAATTGGTTTACGTCAAGCAACCCCCCGGGTTCGAGGATCCCTACTTTCCTGATCATGTGTATCAACTCGATAAGGCACTCTATGGTCTTAAACAAGCCCCACGTGCGTGGTATGACCAACTTACCGAGTTGTTACAAGACCTTGGTTTTGAAGTTGGGCTAATCGACCCCACTCTTTTTACTAAGAAGGTCAAAGGGGAGTTGTTTGTGTGCCAATTATATGTTGATGATATTATCTTTGGTTCTCCTAACAAAGCTTTCAATGAGGAATTTGCCGCTCTCATGACCTCAAAGTTCGAGATGTCCTCCATGGGAGAGTTGAAGTTCTTTCTAGGGTTCGAAGTGAAGCAAAGAAGAGAAGGAACCTTCATCAATCAATCCAAATACACTCAAGACATGCTCAAGAGATTCAAGCTAAGTGACGTCAAGCCGGCCTCCACTCCAATGCCCACCAAGTGCCAACTTGACTTAGATCCCAATGGTAAAGTGGTGGATCAAAAGGTATATCGTTCCATGATTGGATCCTTGCTTTACCTTTGTGCATCTAGACCGGACATCATGTTGAGTGTGGGAATTTGTGCACGGTTTCAAGCCGCACCTAAGGAAAGTCACTATGTGGCGGTCAAACGAATCTTTCGATATTTGGCTCATACCCCAAACTTTGGCTTATGGTACCCAAGAGGATCAAACTTCAAGCTTGTAGGGTACTCGGATTCCGATTGGGCGGGAGACAAAGTGGATAGGAAGTCCACTTCCGGAGGGTGCCAATTCCTTGGTTGCTCTTTGGTAAGTTGGTCTTCCAAAAAGCAAAGTTGTGTGTCTCTCTCGTCCACTGAGGCGGAGTATGTTGCCGCCGGTAGTTGTTGTGCACAACTTCTATGGATGAGGCAAACTTTAAAGGATTACGGTGTCACTTGTGACAAAGTGCCTCTTTGATGTGACAATGAAAGTGCCATCAAGATTTCTCTCAACCCAGTGCAACACTTCAAGGCGAAGCATATTGAGATTCGGTATCACTTCATCCGGGATCACATTAGGCGAGGAGAGATCGAGCTCAACTATGTCAACACTCATGACAACCTTGCAGATATCTTCACGAAGCCCTTGGATGAAGCAAGATTTCGCGAGTTAAGGCATGAGCTAAATATCATTGATTCGAGCAATGTGGCTTGAACCCGTGCACACCCTACCACGCTCAATTTGTTGTCTAGTATAGGTGTAGGCATGGACATAGGGGGAGTGTTGTTCTCTCAATGAACTCTCCCTCCCCCCATTATGCATAAATTGATCAAGTCTTTCACTTTAGCCATTGTTAATGGCACTTGTGCTTCAAAGACGAGTTTTGGTCATGGGCCCAAGGTTAAAATCTTCGTGGTGCCATACCTTTGACTCAAACATAGGTGGCCTCGGCCACCGCCCTCTTTTGAAGAGGTGTGTCTTTGTCGTTTGCTGGTGTGTTTGTTTTTCTCTCGCCGTGTTTGTCGTTTCGTCGAGCTAAAGCCGTGCTTGTTTGGTTGCCGTGGCATGCTGGGCGGTACTACCGCTGGTGGTGCGCGGTACTACCGCTCGTAAGCGGTACTACCGCCCCCCAGCACGGTACTACCGCTGGGGACGAGAACAGGGGGTTAAGTCGGGGTAGGGGGAGGTTTCTTCTCCCCCATACCCATTCACTTCGCCTCTCTTTTCTCTTCCTCTCTCCATCCTCCACTCGCCATGGGGGGGCTCCGGCGGATCTCCGTCTCCGGGGCGTCCCTCTCCATTTCCTTTGGTGGAGTCGATCCCCACCTCGTCCTCTTGCCATGGATGCCGGTACTGCCCCCGTTCCTTCTTTCGTTTTGTCTCTTTTTCAGTTCTTGTTTCTTAGGGGAAATGGTGGTTGCATCTCTAGATTTTTGGCTAAATCTAGGCTTGAGTTGGTTGGAGAAAGCAACTAGACTATCTCGATTAGAGTTTGGTAGGATTATTTTTGAATTTGGTAGGCCGGTAGTGCCGGATCTGTCCATGGTAGTAGGACCCGCTGTTTCACCGCCTCGTGCTAAGAAAATGCTATTTCTCCGCCTCAAGCGGTACTAACGCTCTCTTTGGAGCGGTACTACCGCTTGGCCTAGAGCGGTACTACCGCTCCCTTTGGGGCGGTACTACCGCGGGCAGGTCACGGTACTACCGCTGCATGCCAATTTCCATCATTTTCCTGCCTTACCTTGATCTTTTTGTTGAGTTTGTTGGCTTATACTCGTTCTTTCTGGTTGTTTTGCGTGTTCTTGTGTTTAGCTCTAGGTGATGACCCTTCCGAGCAGCAAGGTCGCCGTATCAACCCCGGGCGTGCCACATCAAAACGCTACCGCGCCTCAGAGCCAGCCGGTGGTTCCTCGAGCATCCAACCGCCTCCAGCAAGTGCATCTGCCAGTGTTCCTCCACCTCCTCAGCAATCGAAGCGAGCCGCCCAAAAGCCCAAAGGGAAGACAGTGACTGAGATGACCAACAAGGAGTTTTGGGAGAAGCGTCGCCGCAACCCCTATGCGGTGGACCAAGAACCCACTTTGGTCAACCGCCCGTTCTGGAACCGTTTTCAGTTTGCCATCTACTTTGATGTGATCAAGGCCAAGAAGAATCTTTTTGTTGATGTTTGCTCCATTGACATTGATGCTATGGAGAAGGACCCGGAGTACTTTGGTGAAGCTGTTCAGATGTGCACTCAGCTGAACATTCTTAGGATCATGCAATTCAACAAGGATTTTGATGCGGATTTGGTGGCTCAATTCTATGCCACCGTCCATCTTGGGACGGATGTCGACAGGACTCTGACATGGATGACCAATGGCAAGCTGCTTTCTGTCAAGTGGAAGGCTTTCATGGAGTTACTTGATGTGGTGGATACCGGGCTTGAGACTCCTGTCGGTTTCCGCCCTCACCGCAATGCTACATCCACCCACAAGCAAGCCCTTTGGCCCTACTGCACTGTGAAGGTTCACCCAGTAACTGAGAAGAAGACCTATGAGCTGTCTCCGTATCTGAACATTCTTCATCGCATATTCCGTGAGACTCTCTTCCCTCGGATTGGGAATCTGGATATGGTCCATTCTTACCTCGTGGACATGCTCCTTTTCTGTCAGCATGAGAAGGAAGCAAGCACTGGAGAGAGCCTGGATATCTCTCATGTCATTTGGTCTGAACTTCTATCTGCCTTGTCTGAGCGCAAGTGTCCTATCTATGGTCCATTCATCATGAGGCTCATTGAGAGGGCCTGGACACAGACTTATCCCAGAGTGCTGCTAGAGACTGGAGACTTGGTTTCTCATGAGATCAAGCGTCTGAGGAAGAAGGACAACTGGACAGCGCCTTCCACAGGGAGTCCATCTGCTACTGCTGCCACAAGGGGGTCCATCTGCTACTGCTGCCACAGGGGGTCCGTCTGCTGCTGCTGCTGCCATGGGGACCGAGGGTGAGGTTGCTACTGATGCTCATGAGGAGGACTTTGGCCCCTCTAGTGCAGAACCGTCGTGGGCACAGAAGCTTAAGCGCAAGATGAAGAAGCTTTTCTGCATAGAGTCTCATGGTCAGTACATGACTCATGTGGCGGAGAAGCATACCAGGACGCGCCACAAGGAGCTCATGCGTCAGATGGGAGCAACAGTTGCCAGTGGGTCTGAGGGTCAGATCACACTGAAGAGGAGGACTGGATTCATCAGAATTGCCACTGGACCGACTCCAATGCCGAGCAGTTTTCGACCCACGATGAAGATGCAGAGATGTGATGTTCGAGATCTTCCTCCTCCCATCATCTGGAGTCGTAGTGTCACTCTATGCCCCTTTTTGGTGTCTCGCTGCCAAAGGGGGAGAGAATGTAGGGATTTGCTTCTTGTCTCGTGCTTTGAGTTGTCTTGTGGTTTCTTGTGTGTTCTCTTGGTGTCCTTCTTTGGTTTGGTTTGGTGTGAGACCTAAGCTCTAGACATATGGTGTGAGACATATGCTCCCTATCGCTACCTTATTACTTATGTCATGTCTGAGTACTGTAGTTTATTGTGAGATGCATGCTTGTCCTGTTTATTCACTTCTCTCATATATCTTATGCTTAGTATTGTTGGACTATAAAATATAGGGGGAGTGTTGATCCGAATGTGTGGGTCGTGCCATCTCTTGGTGCACACATTCTGGGGGAGCCCGTCTATATTTTGTAGTTCTTAGCTTTCTTCGTTTTATTTCTTTTCCTTGCGCAAATCCCTAGTTGTCATCAATCCACCAAAAAGGGGGAGATTGTTACGGCATATCTCTCTCAAGGTAGTTTTGGTGATTGATGACAACATGTTTGCGGACTAATCTTGTGCTTTGAATAATTCACAGATTCTCCCCTGGCACGAGATGCCTTCTTCCCCTCGGAGTGTATTTCAAGACAGTGTAGCTCTTTCGTTTTTTTCTCGATGGACTAGTTGCGTAGAGGGCACCGTACTATCAAGAGGGGGTCCGCTGGGGTTTTGCATGGGTGGAATCATCACGTACACATCAGCCTCTCACCCTCCGAGCATTTCCTTTCCATTGAAGAGATCTCTCCTCTCTTCCTTGTCATGTCTGGGTCTAAGCGGTAGTACCGCGCACCCAGCGGTAGTACCGCTGAGGAGCCAAGCGGCAGTACTGCTCCGCAGCGGTAGTACCGCCCTTGGCTCCATAGCAGTAGTACCGCTGGGGGCCTGGCACCTCCGCCTTGTCCTCAGCATATTTGAGAGATCCCTTCTCTCTCTCTCTCTCTCTCTCTCGCCCCAGCGGTAGTACCACACTGCCTGCGGTACTACGGTCGAAGGGTCACAAGCGGCAGTACCGCTCCACAGCGGTACTACCGCCCTTGACCCCACTGCCGTAGTACCGCTGGGTAGTCTGGCTCCTACCGCCTCGATTCGAGAGGTCTTTTTCTCGTGTCGGGTTTTGCGGCACTAGTCACGGTTGTAGTGGCGGTAGTACCGTTCCAGGAGCGGTAGTACCGCCCTACCACCGCGGTAGTACCGCATTTGGGTCCGTTCCCTACTAAGTCTCCTCAGCGCGGCAGTACCTCTGGCTGGCGCGGCAGTACCGTCGTCGGGCGGTAGTACCGTCCCCTCTCAGCGGTAGTACCGCCCTGTGCGGGGCTGGTTGGTGGGGGGCAACGGGATTGTTGCCCCCACTATAAAAGGGAGCCCCCTTCCTCCTTCTCACCTACCTCTTCCTCCCCCAAGCTCCATTTATTGCTCAAGCTCCATTAAATACTCCAAGCTTCATTTTGCCCGATCTATCTCCCTAGCCAATCAAACTTGTTGATTTGCTCGGGAGTGGTTGAGAAGGCTCCGATCTACACTTCCACCAAGGGATTTTCGATTCCCCCACTCATCCCTAGCGGATCTTGTTACTCTTGGGTGTTTGAGCACCCTAGACGGTTGAGGTCTCCTCGGAGCCATATTCCATTGTGGTGAAGCTTCGTGGTCTTGTTGGGAGCCTCCGATTAAGTTATGGAGATTGCCCCAACCTTGTTTGTAAAGGTTCGGTCGCCGCCTTCAAGGGCACCAATAGTGGAATCACGGCATCTCGCATTGTGTGAGGGCGTGAGGAGAACACGGTGGCCCTAGTGGCTTCTTGGGGAGCATTGTGCCTCCACACCGCTCCAAGGAGACGTACTTCCCCTCAAAAGGAAGGAACTTCGGTAACACATCCTCGTCTTCACCGGATCCACTCTTGGTTATCTCTTACCTTTACTTGTGCAAGCTCTTTAGTGTTTCTTCCCTTGCTTGCATGTATGCTTGTTGTTATTGCATCATATAGGTTGCTCACCTAGTTGCACATCTAGACAACCTACTTTGATGCAAAGTTTAATTTGGTAAAGAAAAGCTAAAAATTGGTAGTTGCCTATTCACCCCCCTCTAGTCAACCATATCGATCCTTTCAGCATCTATGCCAGGTTTAAACAACTTCTGATACCGTTTACATGTTGCGAGACATCGGCCATCTATCAGTCTTTTTTGACCAAGAAAACTCCACAAAATGTAAAATTCATTGAAAACCAAAACAACTTGTCATAGTGCCTTTAATTCGTCATAAAAGGTCATGAAAAAAATTGAGGCCATTTCAAGGATGTAGAGAAACAACATGCTCTCATAGAAGCTTACTGGCTTACCCGAACACCTTTGTTGAACATGGTCAATTTTTGGACATATTTCAAATGACCTCAACTTTTGCAAGAAGGTGGGCATGTCCATGATAGGCATCCAAGTAAGATTTGAACGACTCCGGCGCCGTACTTAAGTAGCGACACGTCTGACCATTTATCATCCTTTTTTTTACTAAGAAACTCCAAAAAATGCAAAATTTGTAGAAAATCAAAACAACTTGGCAAGGTGCGTTGCATTGATCATACAAGGGTGAGAAAAAATGGGGCCATTTGAGAGATGTTAAAAAACGTGCTCTTAGAAGGATCCTTCTGCCCTAGTCGAAAACCCCTCATTGAACATTATCCATTTCTGGACATGCATGAAAAGACCATAACTTTTATCACTAGGTGGGCATGCTCATGATAGGCATTCATAGCTAGTTTGAATGAATTCCGATACCGTATGCACGTAGCGTCATGTCCAGCCATTTATTGGCCTTTTTCATCGAGAAAAATCCATAAATGCAAAAAATTTCAAAATGCCATAACAATAGGCATGGTGCCATAAATTGGTCAATAAAGGACATGGAAAAGTTTGGGGCCATTTCAAGGATGTAGAAACACAACATGCTCTCAAACGGAGCCTACTTGCCTACCCAAACACCCTCCATTGAACATGGTATATTTTTTGACATCTTTCAAATGACGCCAACTTTTGCAAGCAGGCGGGCATGGCCGTGGTAGGCATCCACGTTAGGTTTGAACGATTTCTGACATACTATGCAAGTTGCGACATGTCTGGCAATCTGTCGGCCTTTTTTACCGAGAAAAATCCAGAAATTGTTAAAAACCAAAACAACCTATCATGGTTACTTGAATTGATCATACAAGGTCATGGGAAAGTTTGGGCCATTTGACGGATGTAAAAGAATATGCTTTGAGGTGGACCATTCTACCCTATCTGAACACCACCCGTTGACATTGCTTATTTTTGGACATGCATGAAATGACCCCAACTTTTGGCATTAAGTGGGCATGCCCATGATAGGCATCCATGCCTAGTTTGAATGAATTTCGACACCATATGCATGTTGCGTCATCGTCCGGCCATTTATCATGATTTTTTCAGTGAGAAAACTCTAGAAAATGCAGAATTTGTCGAAACCCCCCAAAAATTGACATGGTGCCTTGAATTAGTCATACAAGGCCATGAAAAAAAATTGGGGCCATTTGATGAATGTCAAAAAAATTAGGGCCATTTCAAGGATGTTGAAAAGAGTTCACGACTAAAAATGAACAAATTTCAAAGAAGTTAACGGGTGTCAAAAAGTTCATAAAAATTGGAAAAGTTCAAAAAATATAAATTTTTTTAAAAAGGTCACGAGCTAAAAGTTCATGCATTTGAGAAAAAGTTCACGGCTAAAAACTTTACGATTTTGGAAAAAAGTTCGAGTATCTGAAAAGAGTTCACAAATTGAAAGAAAAAGTTCATGAAAATTAAAAAGTTCACAAAATTGGAATACAATTCAGCAATACAAAAAAAAGTTCATGAAATTTGAAAATATCGTGAATTCAAAAAAACTCACTAGCTAAAAGTTCACAAAATTTAAAAAAGAGGATCATGAATTAAATTTTCATGCATTCACAAAAAGGTCATGGCTAAGAAATTCACGAATTTGGGAAAAAAATCTTAGATTTGAAAAAAATTCAAGAATTTGGAAAAATTCATGGAAATTGGAAAAGAGTTCACCAAAAACTTTGCAAATTAATGAAAGAAGAGGAAAAGGAAGAAGAAAGAGAAAACGTAAAAACTGGAAGAAAAAACGGCTAAATAGAAAAATAAAATAGAAAGAAAGCGTTGTTTTTTCATAGTTATATTTATCACATAAGAAGGAAAAAAAGGAAGGAAGTGGGGAGAGCTAGCGAGGTGTACTAGTTGGTTGGTCTTCTCGGGCATAGCTAGCGAGGTGTACCTGTAGGTTGGTTTGCTCGATCTAGACGTACATGGAGGGAGTTTGATTTTCAGTGACTGCATGAGTTTTCTTAAATTAAAAAGAACAAAAAAGTAAGTAGGCCAGGCTCCGGGGGGGGGGGGGGGGGGGGGGGGGGGGGGTGCACGCCGGGCGGAAATGGGCCAGCCTAGTCGGGCGTTTACTCCCCGTAAGTGTATACGTTCGATTGGTATGATATGTGAAAGGTTCAAATTACCCTTTATACGTTTAGTGAGGAGGGGTTGTATCGAATCGGTACTCTTTTTTCTATCCACCAGCGTATCATTAATTTTTGAAAAAAATTAAAGATAGTGATATATGTGAGCTAGTGAAGAATATATCCCATCAGATTTTAGACAACAAGACCAGACCAGTCTGGATTAGAACAACTAAAACTCGTCGTTGTTCATACTTTCAATGATGAAGAGTTGCAAAATAACCTCGCAAAAAACAAAGAGTTGAAAAGTATCTCAACATTGAGTGACCCTTGCCAATACCTTGCTGATGCTTTCAATGATGAATAATTGGAAAATATCTCAACACCGACCGACCTTTGTTGATACTTTGTTGAGATGAGAAGAGAAGAATCACCGCAAAAACATGTTATTTTTTAAAATAATACAATTTTTTTTATTAAATTTTAGAAATATTACGGCATGATTATATTTTTTAAAAATAATACCCAGTCAACCTACTGTTGGCCGATTGGATCCAGTCGGCCCACTGCTGGCCAATTGGCGCCCAGTCCGCTTCCTCTAGACCGACAAGTGCATGCGCCCATTTATCTGTTGAACAAGTATTTAAAAATGTTGAATAAGTATTTAAAAATATGTTAATCAAGCATTTGAAAAAATGTTGAACAAGTATTTGAGAAATATTGAAAAAATATTTGAAACTGTTGAATAGGTATTTAAAAATGTTGAAGAAGTATTTTAAAAAATGTTGATCATGTGTATAAAAATGTTAATCAAGCATTTGCAAAAAATGTTAAACAAGTATTTGAGAAAATGTTAAACAAGTATTTGAAAAAAATATTGATCATGTATATAAAAATGTTGAACAAGTATTTGTAAAAATGTTGATCATGTATATAAAAATGAACAAATGTTAAATAAGTATTTGTTCAATATATAAAAATGAACAAATGTTAAATGTTGATCAAGTATTTGCTCAATATTTTTTAAATAAGTATTTGAAAAAAATATTAAACAAGTATTTGAAAAAATATTTGTTCATTTTTATATACATGATCAACATTTTTACAAATACTTGTGCAATATTTCTATATACATGATCAATATTTTTTTAAATACGTGTTCACCATTTTTTTTCAAATACTTGTTCAACATTTTTTGCAAATGCTTGATTAAAATTTTTATATACATGATCAACATTTTTTTAAATACTTTTTTAACATTTTTCAAATACCTATTCAACAGTTTTCAAATACTTGTTCAACAATTTTTTCAAATGTTTAATTAACATTTTATATGCATGATCAACATTTTCTAAATATTTCTTAATATTTTTCAAATACCTAGTCAACAGATAAATGAGTGCATGCACCTATCGGCCTAGAGGAAGCAGACTAGGCGCCAATCGGCCAGCAGTGGGTCGATTGGATCCAGTCGCCGACTGGGGTCCAATCGGCCAGCAGTAGGCCGACTGAATCCAATCGACCGGCAGTATACCGACTGGGTATTATTTAAAAAATATATAATTACGGTGTAATATTTTTAAAATTTAATAAAAAAAAGTTGTATTATTTAAAAAAATAGCTAGAAACCGTTTGTTCAGGCTTTAGGATTTCTCGGAAGTGCAAAAGGACGTGACTGCTATTATTATCTTGACTTATCTTTGCTCGAACTGAATTTCCACACCCTGTTCGGGGTTATAATATACATAATGCTACGCCTACCGAAAGTCCCTATTTTACGAGAAAATCAAGTCAGCTGTAGAATAATTTCTGTAACAAATAACAAACTGTTCATTAGGTGTAGGATTATTGCTAATCCACTCCTTAGGTTCATTTTCTTTCAAAAAAGGGTGGATGTATTGCCTCATAATGAAACATCAAGATGATACAAACATAATGATCACACTCGGTCAACTCTGCATAACTAGGATGCACACAATCAATGAACACGACACACACAAAACACACGCCGACCAAATAGCAAAGTCATGTAAGACCGAAGCTATCAGTAGGCGAGAAAAACAAAATTAAATCCAAGCAATCAAATCCACGATCGGCAAACTACGACAATGATCATATCCGCATCAACCATCTCATGACACCACATGGACGGTGAGTTTCTTCAACACCAACGCTTTTGGGAAGGTAGCGATGCTCAAGCACCGCCGTCACCGAATCCAACTAACAAGGCAAGAATCTAGGTCACCCTGAAGAATCACTCCGAGCAAATCCAAGCAATGCCTTCTATAAGGTAACGATGTAAAAAAATCGCCATTGCTAGGTATGACCACCATGGGTCAGACCTAGGCTATTCACCCCGAAGCTCGAGACCCGGTGCACAAGTAGCCCCATCATCAAAATCACTCATGTGTTGTCGTCATCACTTTTTCGCGATCCCGACAGCTACATGCGATGTGCAACCGCTACCGCTGCACAACCATGCCTCTGCGTCAAACCGTCGTTCATATTCTGTATCTCACCACCGAAGTCAACCATCAGACCTTTTGGTGACCTTCATCATCATGGAGCCATGGAGGTCATTGCAGCATGGTCTGCAACCACCGCCATCGGCCGAACTGATCTTGATCACCACAACCAAATCGTCCTGATCTGAATCTGGGCAAGCACATCGAGGATGCCAGCCGCCCAAAAACAGATTAGGAGTAGAGGTCGGTGGCCGTGGCGACAACAAGTGCAACGCTTAGGGCATGTGACCCGGGCCCTGAACCTCATGCATGAGCACGACCGAAGCCTCAACAGGCGGCAGCCAGAGGACCACCAGCCACCGGTCACGCCCCTCCTAAGCCCCAAGCCCATAAATTTGGTAGGGGTAGAAACCAGCTAGATCCATATCCCAGGGCGGGAGGCCGGCGCCCTTGCCCATGGCTGAAGCAATGCTCCACCGACGCGACACGCCGGTGGCCAAACGACCAACTGAGCCGCTGCACAGCGCCCCACCACGGCCGCCGGCAGCGTCCGACAATGACAATGGGAAGAGAGATCTGTGGCAGGGTGTGCTGGTAGGTGGTGGCTAGGGATTGAGGGAGAAATTAAATCTTCTACACCACTTTATTTCTAACTTTGATTATTTGCCCCCTCCCTCCTCCCACCCAAATTGGCGGATGGGGCTGGGGCCACTAGCCATTGACATAACCCTGAGACAAATTATCAAATCCTATGTAAAGTCGGGCAAATGATCTAAATTCCCCGGATTGAGAGGGCCTCCGGGGCCGCTCGAGCACGCGACCCAGGAGGCAGTTCCGCTTTCTTAGCAACACTCGATCCTTAGGATTGACATCTCGCTGTTCACACTTGGTCTCCTTGACGGCTGGTAGCCAAACACTCAATAAACCTACACACACAGACTATTACAGGGCTTTTACTTGATCATTCCAACTAACTAACCTCTCTCCCCATCTGATTTTCAGTGGGTTGGGGCCCGCTTCATCCCTAACTTCCAATCCCAAACCTCCATAATAGCCAGTCCGTTGATCCTGTAAAAAAAAAGACCCCGTGAACCTAGCATTGCTCGCCAAACACTCGCACAGTTGCACTTGACGGCTGTTACGCTCGACCGTACTCTTTCAGTGGCGACTCGTGCCGTCTAGCTTCGCTGGCCGGTCACGATGCGGCGGCGGCGTCTCTTCGCTGCTTGCTTCGATCCAACAGTGGCGTACGTCAAGCATCAACCCCCAGCCTTAATCACAAACGGTGACCGCTGACGAACAGCTAGCAACATTTGACCCGCGGTTCCGGCGGCAATCTTGTCGCTGCTTCGATGTTGGGTAGGCATGTGATTCTTCCTCGCACATGGTGGATGCTGGTGGAAACCAATCATGCCAGGCAGCAGCCAAGCATCACCCCCACCCCAAGGTCCCCAAAAATGAACCGAAGATTCCGTAGCTCGTGACCAACACCGTGCAGTACGCGCGGCCAACTAATTAATAATCCACAAACTCCGTCCAGATCATTCTACCGTGGTACCCGATCGTACGCACAACCACATGGCATTAAGGACAAGGTGCCCCCTCCTCGTTTTGGCATCTCTTGATCAACCATCTTTCTGCTCCAGGATATATATCGTCGAGATAATGTTCACACGTCACCGGTCTCCGTACACGCACGTCCACCTCGGTCAAGTTGGTGGTGCTCTGGTGCGCATGTGTGGCCGTCCCTTTCGATGCTGCCACTTCCCGCGCGCGGAGCACATGGATCCGGCTGTCTTGTCGTCGTGCGTTTGAAAAATAAATGGGAGGCGACGACGACGGAGAGCTAGTTCGTAGATCGTTTCTTTTGGGTTTTTTCCTCGTGTGACCACGTCGCCGTCGACGTACGAAAACGGTAAGATCTGAGGACGGTACAACTGACCGGCACGACGACGGCGTAATCGATCGGGGAACAGATTTTTGTAGTGAAGGCCGCTCCTGTCTGGAATGAAAGCGTGCTGGATTTGCCCAGGATGCTGGGGACGTTAGAGCATCTACAGCCATGTATATTTAATTCGGCCCCTCAAATGTCTGTGGACGTGCCTAGTTAGTTATTAGGCGTGTCCGTTTTAAACCTCTAGTTATCCATTATCCATCCACACAGCCATAATCTTCATTTCTTTCTTATATGTCCGGCCATTTGCATGTGATTGATGGAGATAAAGAAAGAGAAAGAAAAAATGAATAAAGAAAGAGAAAATGTGGTTCAGGATGGGGCCGCGTCCTATGTAGCGGATTGATCGGGCACGCCCAGACATGTCCGTGAGGCCTCATATCCTCTTCATATTTGAGATGGATATGAGGGTTCCTGGACAACCCAGATGTATAAGAAAGATATGAGTGGTCCGGTTGGGTTATGTTTTTTCTTCTTTTTCATGTCCGATAACCGACAGACACGTCCATGAGCATATAAAAATGATTTGAGGCGTCCGACTGTAGATGGTCTTAGGTGGCATGCCAGGCAGCTGGTGTAGCTGTGAGGCCCGAGGCTTCTCTGTGGCTATGAGCTGGAAGATATGTATGCATGGGGGAGCAAAAAGCGAGACGAAACGCGCGCGTAATCTGCTCCATACTGTTGTTGCTAGTGAGTGCCCGTACTATTGCATGCACAGCAGTGTAGTGACTCCAATGGGCCACATCCATGACCAAGGAGATCCAAGAATCGAATCAATGGGTGCGTCCAGTCGGTACCATGTGCTGTACATACGTGGAAAGATCAGTTGTTTGCTATGGGAATGATAGACACGATTAGTATATTCGGCAAAAAGGAGGGTTTGACGTTCCATTGGAAACACTAAGGGCCCACTTCGGATTGTTGGAACTTTTTCTAAGGATTATCGTTGGATCAAAGGAATGATGGCACCTTAATTTCTATGGATTCGACTCGTATGACTAGGTTTAATAAGAATTTAAACATCCATTTCAGCCGCCTTTTGAGACGTTTCTCTATATTCCATCCAAAAACGATTGTTCCTATTGTTTTGCTACATGCTTTCTAATCCTCTATTTTCCTATGTCAACCTTGTTAGATTAAGTTTATCATATTCTCATGTTTCACAATCCTAGGATCCAAAGTGGACCTATATATAGAGATATCATAGTGGCCCGGCCTTCTTTTTTTCCCCATGGTTATGGAAGGTGAGGGAGTGCATCCGTGAGACCATTTTGGAGGCCTTCAAGACTACGAGATTTTAGCGACAAAATCCCAGTTTCTATGGTGCTTGTTTGCAAACTTTTAATGGCCGAAGTCACTAAGTAGATCATTCAAGCATGTTGTGAATGAAAGAAGTTTCCTACTACTCCGGTAACCTCCACTTGACTGTTTCTTGTTGAAAGGAGTTCCACTTGTGTTTTTAGTATGCTCGTTCCTTAAGACCTCACACAATGGTGTGACATAACCATTAACCAAGTATCATGCAGGCTCATGCCACCAACTAACCATATTGCTGATATGACATAGTATTGATTGAGAAAGAGAGGATACAATAAATGTGGCACATTATTATACGATATCATTAATATCGTATAATAAAAAATGTGACGCTACTATGAGCTATAGAAAACAATAAATACGGTAGTCAATACTATGCACTATAGAGATATCATACACTATCATGCATATGATACTAGTGTATATACTCCTAACTAGCCTAACTTCATCGGTTCAATTGGACTTCTACTTTCCCGGCTGAAAGAAAAGCATTTTTCTCCTTGTAGAACCATGAGGTACCGTCCCTCAAAAAAATATGTAGAGGTGCCTATCAACATGGCCAAAAGAAGATGTTTTCAACTGGACGACCATGCCAAAAATGTCGATCAAAGCTTTCCATTATAATTCACATATGTACGATACTACGATCTTACACTATTAATTCTGTCACGCACACATATGATATACCCCTGCATGTTTCTAATCTTACAATTCCAATCACACGCACACATCGTCATATAGAAGAAGCCACTGATCCAAATGTGCATCTCACCGATCAGCAAAACTGAATAGAGGGAGATATGTATGGATAACAAGAACACAACAAAACAGGAGACGACGAACGGAGCCGACCGTACCTCGCCGACCTGCAGGAGTCAGCTAAGGGACAGCGACACAGACGCCGGAATATGCGTGTCGTCTTCCGCCGTTTACGTGCTCCCCTGGCTTGGCTTTGGTAGCTCGGCGCCTCGCCGGTGCGGGCAGATCTGCCTCACACCGGGCACTCCGGGCCGTCGTCTTTGGAGTCGTTCTTGGGCTCGGCGGCGGCGGGCACAGGGGCGACCACGCTGGCGCGGCAGAGCGGGCACGTGGAGTGTAGATGCAACCACGCGTCCACGCACGCGGCGTGGAATCGGTGCCCGCAGCGAGGGAGGAGGCGCGCCAGGTCGCCGTCCCGGAACTCCACGATGCACACCGCGCAGTCCGCCGCCGCCATCCCGGCGGCTTCGCTGCTGGAGTCGAACACGGACACGGGCAGGGAAGACGGGATGTCCGGTTGGTCGGGATCACGCAGGCGCCTAGACGCTCTCGGCGAGGTCGCCGGAGACGAGTCGGTGGATGACCCCTCCTCATCGGCGCCGCCGGGGGAAGACGGCCCCCGCTTCACGGAGAAGAACCGCCAGAAGTAGAAGAAGACGAGGAGGATCATGAGCACGTTGATGCTGACGAGGCAGGCCGTCAGCATCGGGCCATGCGGCGCCCAGTGTTTGCTCGTCTCCACCGGCGACGCCGCCGTGGTCGCTGGGCTCGGGCTGCCGCTCTGGGGCGTTGACATGGCGGCGCTTGATGCAAGAAGACGGGATTTGGACGAGAGGAACAGCAGATGGCAGTTGCCAACGTTGTGCATAAATAACAGAAACCGAATCTTTTTTGTTTTACAAAAATATAGACGTCCTTCCCCAGCAGAATATTCAACTTTGTCGTTCGGATCTCCAGAAGAGGAGCACCAGAGACGATAATGCGCGCCAAGAACAGGGAAAGATAGTAGCAACTAAACTGTATGAGTTGAGAAGAACAAAAAAGGAAGGACGAAGGTAGTGTGGGAAAGTGGAGGGATGGGGGTTTATAAGAAGGTGGAGGGGAGATAACATTGGCTCTCGGGGGTTTGGGATGTACAAATGGTGATGGGTTTGTTAATTCCGGTTTGACTGCCGTGGTTGGGTTCCCGTTACGAGCTAGGTTTACTCTACTGTCTTACATATATTGGTGTTCACTGTATCATCGTGCAACGACGGGTGCATTATAATAGAGAAAGTAGTAGATATTTGTCTTTGCTTCTTTTGTTTTCACTAGTAAATGCGTACGTGCAATGCAGACTGATATTAAAAAAAAACCTCTGCCTCCCCTCCCCTCTCCTCTCCTCTCCCGATCTTTCCTCTCCCGTCCGCTCTTCCCTCTGCCTCCCCCTTCCCCTCCAGATCTCTCCCGACCCCGTCCGCCCTCCCCTTCGCCTCCCCTCCCGCCGTCGCTGGATCCCGGCTGGGCAACGCCCATGCGGGGGGATGGTGGTGGCGGCGGGGCGTCTCCCCGTCGCGGCTTGGAGGCGTAGCTGTGATGGTGGATCTTGAGCAGCCGCCTCGGGACAACGTGTGTGTGGCCATGGCACTGGTAACGCAACAATGTGACCTCATCTACCTTTGGTTGTCTTCATCGTCGGTCCAAAGGGATCTTGTCAGTGAGTGTTGCCTCGCGGTGGCTTCCCGACGGCGAATCAAGTGGAGAAGGAGATGATGGCCTAGCTACTGGAGTGGGTGAGGATGCCACCATCGTCTGCGGCGCCTGTGGGTGTCGGTTTCCTCGTTGGAGGCGATGGTGGGTGTGTCCCTCGCTCCATTGTTTTCAGGAGAAACCTTAGATCTGGAGGAGGCTACCATCGACGACGGCGCCCGTGGGCGTCCTAGCCCTTGTTGGAGGCGTTGAGGGGCCTCCTGAATCGGATGATGGCGACATCTTCGTCGCCACGCCGTGGGGGCATCATCTTCGAAGACATTCATTGACTGGACGAACATGTGGACGGCTTGGTGGTTGGGCATCGGTAGGTGGTGGAGCGGCGCTTCATCCTACACATCGATGGCGTTGGATCTCGGCGGTGTGGCGCAGTGGAGACTCGGCGTCCGATGGGTGGCGATGGACTTGTGCTGGAGGACGACGTTGTCTGGCGTCGTGGCGCCGTCGATGGCAGAGAGGTCTGGCAAGGTCGATGTGTCCGTATTTGCTCTGCGGATGGATCAATGGATGAAGGATGTGACGGTCCTTGCAGCGTGTGCATGTAGTGTCCACTGAAAGTGCGCCGGACCGGTGTGTAACGCAGTCCAGGTATTGTGGCTTGGATGGAGCATCCGACCTTAGATGTTAGGTGTTGGTGCGATGTCTATTTGGTATTAGGCTCGGACATTCGGCACCCCTTCATTACGGGGATCGGAGTAGCGACAGGTGTTGCCAAGATGGTGGCTTTAGATTTACTGATGTATTACCTTGTAAGGGATTTGTGAATAATTAATAAAATGACTGCATGCACCGCCCAGATACAGAGGCCGGGGGTGCATCCCCCTTTTCAAAAAAAATTAAGAAGAAAATTAATTGCACATTGATATTAGGTAGGATATATATTACGTGTTAATTATGTGATTAACACAAACGTTGATATTCTGTGTGATACTTGTTCGAAGTAATTGCAAGAGGCAAATGACAAGTAGTAGAATAGTTGTTCTCATTGATGATGGGATTACATATATATAGCCCCCGAAGGGGTACGTCCAAAGGGACACGAGACAACCGCCTCAATTAGGAAAAGCAGGGATTAATATGATTAATTAAATCCTAACACTCCCCCTAATCCATGCTTGTTAGTGTAAGTATCATCATCTTGGGAAGCTCCTCCAAAAACCCTGTGGGAAAAATATGAGGAGATAGGTGTTTGATATGTTGCTAAAACTCCTTCAAACCCAGTGGGAAAAATAAGGAGAAAATGATACAACATATAATGGTCATTATCTCTTTTAACTCAATACGAGAAAAACTCATAGAGTTTAGAGGACAATAAATGTGTCATATATACTTTCCCAAAACCCTGGTGGGGAAAACATGAAGTATGACATATGATCTCATGTTGATATTACCTCATTAAAAACCTTTATGAGAACCTGTAAAGTAAACTCATGAAGGGAAAAAGAGTATAATATGATGCATTGAACATGAACAATTCAGGAAGATACCCCCCCTGATTCTTGCAAAATTCTAAGCCGTCACATACCAAAACATAGAAGTTGGTAGAGACCCGCTGAACAAATCAGTCGCATTGATTTGACTTGCAAGATATGCAATATAGTGATATTGCTTATTATGTAACCTGTTTGCATCCGAGCAACACAAGAAAAATTATCGTTGAGATAATGGTTGGTGGATGTAGCCATGAGGTCTGTTTCGAAGACTCTTCATGAGAGGGCTACCACACCTAGTAGGAACACTAAACTTGTCTACAATCTGACATAGTGGGGATCTGATCGATGTATCCAATAATATTGGTGTTCAGATTTCTCCAAAACTGAAAAACCAGGACAAGATGTTTCATGCCTTGAAGATATCGAATGATATTCTTGAGTACCAACCAATTGTGTTTGGTCGGTCCAATGGCATATGGAACGTTGAGTCCCAATATCTCATTTCCATCATCTCTTGGTCTAAATAGATCATTCTCTATGTCTAGGGAATGAACTACCATGAGGGTTATTGATTGATAATATTTGTCCATAATGTATGAATGAAGGTGCTCAAGTTGTAGTAACGAGCGGTGTTTTGGTTTACCCAAATCCTTCATTTAAACTCCGTCATTAGATGATTACATGTGTCGTCATCGCAGACATACAAACATGCATAATCATCTTTGCAGGAGTAACCCTTTTGTATAAGGAACTCACTACGTCGGTTGTACCATATGTACCAACCACAATAAGTCGTATGGTGACTTACTAGTTTTACACAATGTATGTTGCATTTTGTATTTCGATTCAGAATTGAGATTCCATCGGAAATCAATCATATATGTCTGAATCTAGTGATCCACATGGATATGTAATCACTATATCTGTCAACTGCAGAGATAGATGATTTTGTACTGCCAATGATATAAGTTATCGGAAAGAGATTCCACCTCTGGAGAATAGTTGGGTATCTACGTGAACCCTTGTGCTACAATACTTGCTCTTTTTTTCACCACCTCATTGTTCTCAATTCTGTTTCTAGAAAAAAAAACTGGTGTAGGTATTGCTTATGAATACCTTCCCATTATTGAGCAAGATCATTTCTACCTAGATTATACCCTTTGCTTGAGTTCATTCCGAGTGTTGTTCACACTTTGCCATGGCCATGGTCTTTGGATCTGAATCATTTGAAAGGTTTTTGCAATCTAGTTGAGAAATGTATGTCGACAATTGTAGACTTTTGGTTATATGATTCTCCAGGATCTATATAGTTGATGGAAATATCGTTACCCATGGTGACTGCTTGCGATTTCCCAATGCGATTGAGTCGGGTATTCCGATGTCCCGGTCATTATGTGCACTATGACCTGGGTTGGTGGAGATTTCCCGTCCACTGGGTGTATACTACCCATTAGGTGTCTATCAACGTGAAGTTGACTTGCATTTACTGATTCACAGGCCTTGATATCCTTGCTTGCAAGAAGTTGAATCCTGATGTACTTCTGCCATACATCTCCCCCTGTTGCTTTGAACGAGGAGTGAAGTGGATTTTGCTGGTACCTCCACTCTTTCAGGCGTACTTTTGCAGGATTGTAGGATTGTGTGACACCTTTATAGTCAGTAAATGAATCTGGCAGATTATTTGCAATGTGTTGCAAATCTTCTGAATGCATGGTTCAGATCTTTGAGTACATGGATTTGAGGCAGAAATGCGTTGAACATTCCACTAATTTCCTGGCATTTTTATGGTACTTGAAATCTCCCCCTAATACCTGGAAATGTTCCTCATTAAATCAGCATACTGGCCTTGAATAACTCCCCATGCGAGGGGCTTGAGGTATTGACAGAAATACAGTTATTCCTCACATAGATCCCAACTATATGTTGAGGGGCCAATGATGTATGCCGGGTGGTGATTTCGGCGTGTAACCGAATTACCGCAGATAGGAAATACTTGGTAGATTTCCATGTATAAAAGATAGAGGGAATAATATAATGCAGTTTGGTCATGAGTGTGTAAGACTGCATGACTCCAACATAAAGTTGGTAAGTTGCAATTCCAAAGTAAAGATTATGCAATGAGCTTAACTCTTTGGATAGGATTCTACCAAACCATTTTGAGTCTAGACATTAGGACAAATTGCTAAACTTCAATCCAAGGGCCATAAAGAAGGCACTCAAGGAGAATTCTGCAAGGTTATCCATTCGATTTGCTTGAAATCGATGTCAGGATAATGAGCCAATGGTTTTGTATGAATAAAGCACACACTTAAGACCATCATGTAGATATGTCCTTTAGAACCATGGAATACCTGAATAGTCTACTCAATGGTTGGGAAGAGCCACTTACCTCGACTTGATGCATTCAAGGAGTCTGAGTGGTTCAGCATACACTTTAAGGTGTACAAGCCTTAAAAATTTCCTCCTTGTGTCACATGTAGTGCACATAAAATCCAAATATTGTTAGAATGTAGCATCATAATAATCATAAACCACTGGAATTGCTGATAGTTTCGGTTTCAACCCAATGTCAATGATGACCAAAGCAGGAATGCCAAGTTTGTCATGCAAAAGACACTCTGGAAAACTATCTCGTACGTAACATGTGCTACGGGTTTTTTAGTATGTGTAGTGCAATGCCAATGATACGTAGAGAATGTGCTTGCCATATCCGTTGCATATGGTAAAGAGAAGATATTCCTCTTTGTTGTCATCATAAGTTTCGCTATGGAAACTATTTTGACGGATACCTCTGTAGTTTAGTAGGGTACGAGCTAAACCCGGAAGCAATAAAGCATCCTGACGATACTCGAGTACCCACAGGGATAGTAAATATGACTCGAGTTGAGCCAACAAATACCTCATCGCGTCTAGCGATTTTAAAATATCTCCTTTCTCTCAATGAGAGTGGAAACATTGGACTTCCCTGAGTATAGAGTGTGTGTGGTGCATATGTCCACAAGGCACATATCATTTTCCATCGGATTGACTCCCGTATAAATCTATATATAGACATGAAGATTCTCAATATGAAAATCACTGTCAGATATATAGAATGCATACAAATGTATGTGTATCAAAGTGCTGATACAATATATTGTGATATACAATATATGATGACAATAATACTTATGTTCTTATTAGAACATCGTAAATTGACATAAATTATGTTGACCACTCAGGAGATTGAGAGACTAGAAGAAGTCTCCAAACATGTCGGTTGAGGCATATTCAACCATCACGTTCTCCGTGCTCATAGGGTCCCGTCACAGCTGGCGTTGTCGGATTGAAGGTTGAAGTAAGATTCAAACCTTTGCCCTTGAGGTTCATTGTATCCCAGGAATTGCTGATACAGAATAACCAGATGCTGAGATCAGAATCTAATGCCTTATAATGTATAAGATAACATTTTTCTGTTAGCGGTGTGATCCTGACCAGAAGTGAATCCTGGATTGCACACATTATCCCACGAGACACAAGAGCGATCATGATGTCCATGTCCCCGATAGGGCAGTGGTGGCCATTGAGGGCGAATGCCCCAAACTCTATAGCCATATGTTACCTCTATGGGTAAACTGTTGGGGAACGTAGTAATTTCAAAATTTTCCTACGCACACGCAAGATCATGGTGATGCATAGCAACGAGAGGGGAGAGTGTTGTCTATGTACCCTCGTAGACCGGAAGCGGAAGCGTTAGCACAACGCGGTTGATGTAGTCGTACGTCTTCACGGCCCGACCGATCAAGCACCGAAACTACGGCACCTCCGAGTTCTAGCACACGTTCAGCTCGATGACGATCCCCGGACTCCGATCCAGCAGAATGTCGGGGAAGAGTTCCGTCAGCACGACGGCGTGGTGACGATCTTGATGCTCTACCATCGCAGGGCTTCGCCTAAGCACCGCTACAATATTATCGAGGATTATGGTAGAGGAGGGCACCGCACACGGCTAATAGATCTCAAGGATCAATTGTTGTGTCTAGAGGTGCCCCCCTGCCCCCGTATATAAAGGAGTAAGGGGGAGGGGCAGACGGCTAGGAGGAGGCGCGCCAGGGAGGAGTCCTACTCCTACCGGGAGTAGGACTCCCTCCTTTCCTTGTCCAACTAGGAGAGGGGGAAGGAAGGGAGAGAGGAGAGAAAGGAAAGGGGGGGGGGGGCGCCGCCCCTCCCTCCTTGTCCAATTCGGACTAGAGGGGGAGGGGGTGCACAGCCTGCCCTGGCCGCCCCACCTCTGCTCCACTTTGGGCCCATGAGGCCCATTAACCCCCCCGGGGGGGTTCCGGTAACCCCCGGTACTTCGTTTTATATCCGGTAACTCCCGGAACCATTCCTATGTCCGAATATAGTCGTCCAATATATCAATCTTTATGTCTCGACTATTTCGAGACTCCTCGTTATGTCCGTGATCACATCCGGGACTCCGAACAACCTTCGGTACATCAAAATATATAAACTCATAATGAGACTGTCATCGTAACGTTAAGCGTGCGGACCCTACGGGTTCGAGAACAATGTAGACATGACCGAGACACGTCTCCGTTCAATAACCAATAGCGGAACCTGGATGCTCATATTGGATCCTACATGTTCTACGAAGATCTTTTATTGGTCAGACCGCATAACAACATACGTTGTTCCCTTTGTCATCGGTATGTTACTTGCCCGAGATTTGATCGTCGGTATCTCAATACCTAGTTCAATCTCGTTACCGGCAAGTCTCTTTACTCGTTCCGTAATACATCATCCCACAACTAACTTATTAGTTGCAATGCTTGCTAGGCTTATGTGATGTGCATTACCGAGAGGGCCCAGAGATACCTCTCCGACAATCGGAGTGACAAATCCTAATCTCGAAATACGCCAACCCAACAAGTACCTTTGGAGACACCTGTAGAGCACCTTTATAATCACCCAGTTACGTTGTGACGTTTGGTAGCACACAAAGTGTTCCTCCGGTAAACGGGAGTTGCATAATCTCATAGTCATAGGAACATGTATAAGTCATGAAGAAAGCAATAGCAACAAACTAAATGATCAAGTGCTAAGCTAACGAAATAGGTCAAGTCAATCACATCATTCTCCTAATGATGTGATCCCGTTAATCAAATGACAACTCATGTCTATGGTTAGGAAACATAACCATCTTTGATCAACGAGCTAGTCAAGTAGAGGCATACTAGTGACACTATGTTTGTCTATGTATTCACACATGTATTATGTTCCGGTTAATACAAGCATGAATAATAAACATTTATCATGATATAAGGAAATAAATAATAACTTTATTATTGCCTCTAGGGCATATTTCCTTTAGTCTCCCACTTGCACTAGAGTCAATAATCTAGATTACACAGTAATGATTCTAACACCCATGGAGCCTTGGTGCTGATCATGTTTTGCTCGTGGAAGAGGCTTAGTCAGTGGGTCTGCAACATTCAGATCCGTATGTATCTTGCAAATTTCTATGTCTCCCACTTGGACTAAATCCCGAATGGAATTGAAGCGTCTCTTGATGTGCTTGGTTCTCTTGTGAAATCTGGATTCCTTTGCCAAGGCAATTGCACCAGTATTGTCACAAAAGATTTTCATTGGACCCGATGCAATAGGTATGACACCTAGATCGGATATGAACTCCTTCATCCAGACTCCTTCATTTGCTGCTTCCGAAGCAGCTATGTACTCTGCTTCACATGTAGATCCCGCCACGACGCTTTGTTTAGAACTGCACCAACTGACAGCTCCACCGTTCAGTAAAAACACGTATCCGGTTTGCGATTTAGAATCGTCCGGATCAGTGTCAAAGCTTGCATCAACGTAACCATTTACGATGAGCTCTTTGTCACCTCCATATATGAGAAACATATCCTTAGTCCTTTTCAGGTATTTCAGGATGTTCTTGACTGCTGTCCAGTGATCCACTCCTGGATTACTTTGGTACCTCCCTGCTAGACTTATAGCAAGGCACACATCAGGTCTGCTACACAACATTGCATACATGATAGAGCCTATGGCTGAAGCATCGGGAACATCTTTCATTTTCTCTCTATCTTCTGTGATGGTCGGACATTGAGTCTTACTCAACTTCACACCTTGTAACACAGGCAAGAACCCTTTCTTTGCTTGATCCATTTTGAACTTCTTCAAAACCTTGTCAAGGTATGTGCTTTGTGAAAGTCTAATTAAGCGTCTTGATCTATCTCTATAGATCTTAATGCCCAATATGTAAGCAGCTTCACCGAGGTCTTTCATTGAAAAACTCTTATTCAAGTATCCCTTTATGCTATTCAGAAATTCTATATCATTTCCAATCAATAATATGTCATCCACATATAATATCAGAAATGCTATAGAGCTCCCACTCACTTTCTTGTAAATACAGGCTTCTCCAAAAGTCTGTACAAAACCAAATGCTTTGATCACACTATCAAAGCGTTTATTCCAACTCCGAGAGGCTTGCACCAGTCCATAAATGGATCGCTGGAGCTTGCACACTTTGTTAGCTCCCTTTGGATCGACAAAACCTTCTGGTTGCATCATATACAACTCTTCTTTCAGAAA
Source organism: Triticum urartu (assembly GCF_003073215.2). Taxonomy (NCBI): domain Eukaryota; kingdom Viridiplantae; phylum Streptophyta; class Magnoliopsida; order Poales; family Poaceae; genus Triticum; species Triticum urartu. Next base: position 395,011,938 of record NC_053022.1, on the reverse strand, counting down.
TCCATTCAGGAATGCAGTTTTGACATCCATTTGCCAAATTTCATAATCATAAAATGCGGCAATTGCTAACATGATTCGGACAGACTTAAGCATCGCTACGGGTGAGAAGGTCTCATCGTAGTCAATCCCTTGAACTTGTCGAAAACCTTTTGCAACAAGTCGAGCTTTATAGACAGTAACATTACCGTCAGCGTCAGTCTTCTTCTTGAAGATCTATTTATTCTCAATTGCTTGCCGATCAACGGGCAAGTCAACCAAAGTCCACACTTTGTTCTCATACATGGATCCCATCTCAGATTTCATTGCTTCTAGCCATTTTGCGGAATCTGGGCTCACCATCGCTTCTTGATAGTTCGTAGGTTCATCATGATCTAGTAGCATGACTTCCAGAACAGGATTACCGTACCACTCTGGTGCGGATCTTACTCTGGTTGATCTACGAGGTTCGATAGTAACTTGATATAAAGTTTCATGATCATTATCATTAGCTTCCTCACTAATTGGTATAGGTGTCACAGAAACCGGTTTCTGTGATGTACTACTTTCCAATAAGGGAGTAGGTGCAGTTACCTCATCAAGTTCTACTTTTCTCCCACTCACTTCTTTCGAGAGAAACTCCTTCTCTAGAAAAACTCCGAATTTAGCAACAAAAGTCTTGCCTTTGGATCTGTGATAGAAGGTGTACCCAACAGTCTCCTTTGGGTATCCTATGAAGACACATTTCTCCGATTTGGGTTCGAGCTTATCAGGTTGAAGCTTTTTCACATAAGCATTGCAGCCCCAAACTTTCAGAAACGACAACTTTGGTTTCTTGCCAAACCACAGTTCATAAGGCGTCGTCTCAATGGATTTCGATGGTGTCCTATTTAACGTGAATGCAGCCGTCTCTAAAGCATAACCCCAAAACGATAACGGTAAATCAGTAAGAGACATCATAGATCGCACCATATCTAATAAAGTACGATTACGACGTTCGGACACACCATTACGCTGTGGTGTTCCGGGTGGTGTGAGTTGCGAAACTATTCCGCATTGTTTCAAATGTAGACCAAACTCATAACTCAAATATTCTCCTCCACGATCAGATCGTAGAAACTTTATTTTCTTGTTATGATGATTTTCAACTTCACTCTGAAATTCTTTGAACTTTTCAAATGTTTCAGACTTATGTTTCATTAAATAGATATACCCATATCTACTTAAATCATCCATGAAGGTGAGAAAATAACAATATCCGCCACGAGCCTCAACATTCATTGGACCACATACATCTGTATGTATGATTTCCAACAAATCCATTGCTCTCTCCATAGTATCGGAGAACGGCGTTTTAGTCATCTTACCCATGAGGCACGGTTCGCAAGTACCAAGTGATTCATAATCAAGTGGTTCCAAAAGTCCATCAGTATGGAGTTTCTTCATGCGCTTTACACCGATATGACCTAAACGACAGTGCCACAAATAAGTTGCACTATCATTATCAACTCTGCATCTTTTTATTTCAACATTATGAATATGTGTATCACTACTATCGAGATTCATCAAAAATAGACCACTCTTCAAGGGTGCATGACCATAAAAGATATTACTCATATAAATAGAACAACCATTATTCTCTGATTTAAATGAATAACCGTCTCGCATCAAACAAGATCCAGATATAATGTTCATGCTCAACGCTGGCACCAAATAACAATTATTTAGGTCTAATACTAATCCCGAAGATAGATGTAGAGGTAGCGTGCCGACCGCGATCACATCGACTTTGGAACCATTTCCCACGTGCATCGTCACCTCGTCCTTAGTCAATCTTCGCTTAATCCGTAGCCCCTATTTCGAGTTGCAAATGTTAGCAACAGAACCAGTATCAAATACCCAGGTGCTACTGCGAGCATTAGTAAGGTACACATCAATAACATGTATATCACATATACCTTTGTTCACTTTGCCATCCTTCTTATCCGCTAAATACTTGGGGCAGTTCCGCTTCCAGTGACCAGTCTGCTTGCAGTAGAAGCACTCAGTCTCAGGCTTAGGTCCAGACTTGGGTTTCTTCTCCTGAGCAGCAACTTGTTTGCTGTTCTTCTTGAAGTTCCCTTTCTTCTTCCCTTTGCCCTTTTTCTTGAAACTGGTGGTCTTATTGACCATCAACACTTGATGCTCCTTCTTGATTTCTACCTCCGCGGCTTTTAGCATTGCGAAGAGCTCAGGAATAGTCTTATTCATCCCTTGCATATTATAGTTCATCACGAAGCTTTTGTAGCTTGGTGGCAGTGATTGAAGAACTCTGTCAATGACACTATCAACAGGAAGATTAACCCCCAGTTGAGTCAAGTGATTATGATACCCAGACATTTTGAGTATATGTTCACTTACAGAACTATTCTCCTCCATCTTGCAGCTATAGAACTTATTGGAGACTTCATATCTCTCAATCCGGGCATTTGCTTGAAATATTAACTTCAACTCCTCGAACATCTCATATGCTCCATGACGTTCAAAACGTCTTTGAAGACCCGGTTCTAAGCCGTAAAGAATGGCACACTGAACTATCGAGTAGTCATCAGCTTTGCTCTGCGGGATGTTCATAACAGCTGGTGTTGCTCCTGCAGCAGGCTTGGCACTTAGCGGTGCTTCCAGGACGTAATTCTTCTGTGCAGCAATGAGGATAATCCTCAAGTTACGGACCCAGTCCGTGTAATTGCTACCATCATCTTTCAACTTTGATTTCTCAAGGAACGCATTAAAATTCAACGGAACAACAGCACGAGTCATCTATCTACAATCAAACATAGACAAGCAAGATACTATCAGGTACTAAGTTCATGATAAATATAAGTTCAATTAATCATATTACTTAAGAACTCCCATTTAGAAAGATATCCCTCTAATCCTCTAAGTGATCAAGTGATCCAAATCAACTAAACCATGTCCGATCATCACGTGAGATGGAGTAGTATCAATGGTGAACATCAATATGTTGATCATATCTACTATATGATTCACGCTCGACCTTTCGGTCTCCGTGTTCCGAGGCCATATCTGTCATATGCTAGGCTCGTCAAGTTAAACCTGAGTATTCCGCGTGTGCAACTGTTTTGCACCCGTTGTATTTGAACGTAGAGCCTATCACACCCGATCATCACGTGGTGTCTCAGCACGAAGAACTTTCGCAACGGTGCATACTCAGGGAGAACACTTATACTTTGATAATTTAGTGAGGGATCATCTTATAATGATACCGTCAATCAAAGCAAGATAAGATGCATAAAAGATAAACATCACATGCAATCAATATAAGTGATATGATATGCCCATCATCATCTTGTGCTTGTGATCTCAATCTTCGAAGCACCGTCATGATCACCATCGTCACCAGCGCGACACCTTGATCACCATCGTAGCATCGTTGTCGTCTCGTCAATCTTATGCTTCCACGACTATCGCTACCGCTTAGTGATAAAGTAAAGCATTATAGCGCAATTGCCTTGCATAAAGTAAAGAGACAACCATATGGCTCCTGCCAGTTGCCGATAACTCGGTTACAAAACATGATCATCTCATACAATAAAATTTAGCATCATGTCTTGACCATATCACATCACAACATGCCCTGCAAAAACAAGTTAGACGTCCTTTACTTTGTTGTTGCAAGTTTTACGTGGCTGCTACGGGCTTAGCAAGAACCGTTCTTACCTACGCATCAAAACCACAACGATAGTTTGTCAAGTTGGTGTTGTTTTAACCTTCGCAAGGACCGGGCATAGCCACACTTGGTTCAACTAAAGTTGGATAAATTGACACCTGCCAGCCACCTGTGTGCAAAGCACATCGGTAGAACCAGTCTCGCGTAAGCGTACGCGTAATGTCGGTCCGGGCCGCTTCATCCAACAATACCGCCAAACCAAAGTATGACATGCTGGTAAGCAGTATGACTTATATCGCCCACAACTCACTTGTGTTCTACTCGTGCCCAACATCAACGCATAAAACCTAGGCTCGGATGCCACTGTTGGGGAACGTAGTAATTTCAAAATTTTCTTACGCACACGCAAGATCATGGTGATGCATAGCAACGAGAGGGGAGAGTGTTGTCTACGTACCCTCGTAGACCGGAAGCGGAAGCGTTAGCACAACGCGGTTGATGTAGTCGTACGTCTTCACGGCCCGACCGATCAAGCACCGAAACTACGGCACCTCCGAGTTCTAGCACACGTTCAGCTCGATGACGATCCCCGGACTCCGATCCAGCAGAATGTCGGGGAAGAGTTCCGTTAGCACGATGACGTGGTGATGATCTTGATGTTCTACCGTCGCAGGGCTTCGCCTAAGCACCGCTACAATATTATCGAGGATTATGGTGGAGGAGGGCACCGCACACGGCTAATAGATCTCAAGGATCAATTGTTGTGTCTAGAGGTGCCGCCTGCCCCCGTATATAAAGGAGCAAGGGGGAGGGGCGGCCGGCCAGGAGGAGGCGCGCCAGGGAGGAGTCCTACTCCTACCGGGAGTAGGACTCCCTCCTTTCCTTGTCCAACTAGGAGAGGGGGAAGGAAGGGAGAGAGGAGAGAAAGGAAAGGGGGGGGGGCGCCGCCCCTCCCTCCTTGTCCAATTCAGACTAGAGGGGGAGGGGGCGCGCAGCCTGCCCTGGCCGCCCCTCCTCTGCTCCACTTTGGGCCCATGAGGCCCATTAACCCCCCCCCCCCCCGGGGGGGGGGGGGTTCCGGTAACCCCCGGTACTCCATTTTATATCCGATAACTCCCGGAACCATTCCTGTGTCCGAATATAGTCGTCCAATATATCAATCTTTATGTCTCGACTATTTTGAGACTTCTCGTTATGTTCGTGATCACATCCGGGACTCCGAACAACCTTCGGTACATCAAAATATATAAACTCATAATGAAACTGTCATCGTAACGTTAAGCGTGCGGACCCTACGGGTTCGAGAACAATGTAGACATGACCGAGACATGTCTCTGGTCAATAACCAATAGCGGAACCTGGATGGTCATATTGGCTCCTACATATTCTACGAAGATCTTTTATCGGTCAGACCGCATAACAACATACGTTGTTCCCTTTGTCATCGGTATGTTACTTGCCCGAGATTTGATCGTCGGTATCTCAATACCTAGTTCAATCTCGTTACCGGCAAGTCTCTTTACTCATTCTGTAATACATCATCCCGCAACTAACTTATTAGTTGCAATTCTTGCAAGGCTTATGTGATGTGCATTACCGAGAGGGCCCAGAGATACCTCTCCGACAATCGGAGTGACAAATCCTAATCTCGAAATACGCCAACCCAACAAGTACCTTCGGAGACACCTGTAGAGCACCTTTATAATCACCCAGTTACGTTGTGACGTTTGGTAGCACACAAAGTGTTCCTCCGGTAAACGGAAGTTGCATAATCTCATAGTCATAGGAACATGTATAAGTCATGAAGAAAGCAATAGCAACAAACTAAACGATCAAGTGCTAAGCTAACGAAATAGGTCAAGTCAATCACATCATTCTCCTAATGATGTGATCCCGTTAATCAAATGACAGCTCATGTGTATGGTTAGGAAACATAACCATCTTTGATCAACGAGCTAGTCAAGTAGAGGCATACTAGTGACACTATGTTTGTCTATGTATTCACACATGTATTATGTTTCCGGTTAATACAATTCTAGCATGAATAATAAACATTTATCATGATATAAGGAAATAAATAATAACTTTATTATTGACTCTAGGGCATATTTCCTTCATAAACCATAGATAATTAATTTACAACCAGTAAATTAAAGACCATCATGGTTGATGTTATAATGAACTTAGCAAAATCAATGGGTATTTTAAGAAGTTATCTTGAAACCATTAGTGTGAATCTCAAATTGCTAAATATGACACCTTAAAGATAATCTCCAAAATGGAGTAGATCTCGCAGCACTAGAGAGTATAATCTGATGGAATCAGTAGATACTCACTCGTAATGCCTTATGTCATGACTTAGTAAAATGCGTGGGAGAGCACTTTGTAAAGCAATTATAATGTCAAAATGACAAAATATAGGCTTTAACAATAGTCATTGATAATCTGCGAAGGCAGTAGATCTAAATGACTACCTTGTGATCCCAATACATCAATTTGAAGAAATCACTTTTAATTTTGCATTCTTATTTGCAAGAAATTAAAAATCTCAATTACAAATAGACGTATTAATCTCAACATGTAGCGGACATGGAGATACATACATTCCGGAATACATCGTACTCAACAGAAATACATCACTATTATAATCAATAGTAATGATGTTGCAAACTTGATGTTCAAGTGAAAAACTTGAATTGTATAGATCCCAAATTAAATGAGATGATCCTGTATCAAGTTGCAAGATAATTCAGTAGGATGAATTAATATTTTGCGAGAGAAAATTAATCTCAATCGCTATGAGATTGTTTTGCGAGAAAATAAAATTCTCAATCGCAAATCAATATGGCTGTGCGAGAAAACTTAATCTCAATCGCAAAACAGCGTCGTTGTATTAACATGACATGTTATAGGGATTGCTAAAAAGCACACACATTGAACATGTCAAGCATCAACAACCACATATTTATGGATTTTTTTTTAAAAAACTCAACAGATAAATAGGCTACCATGCGTGATGAACTAAGCAGGAAGGCTTAAGAGAAAACTGTAGAAACTCATTTTTTGATTATGAGAAACTGCAAGGGCTGAAGTCAAAGCAGCCGAAGAGATAAGGTTCTCTTCCTTTTTCTCTCCTGCAGTTACGATTGGGACTCGTCCCTGATAATCGTCGCCGCCCGGAGACGGCCGCACCGTGCGCCGCCGCGCGCTGGGTCTCAGGCGAAGAGGCCGGGAAGGCCGCGCCATGGCCGCCGTTTCGGGTTGCCACCGCTCCAGGTGGTTGCGCCGCCAGCGTTGCCTTGCTTTGCTGACACGCATGGAGCAAGTCACCGACGCTGGAGGGACGATCCGCCGCGGGGCACGCGCTTCAGGCGTCGCCGGCCGGAAGCCGCCACAATTCCCTCGGCAGGCGAGGCCATCAAGAAAGTCGCTCCGCGTCAGATGCGGTGTCCGCGTCGTGTGACAGGAGGCTTCACCGCGGCGGCCACAGCCTGAGCGGCCATGGCCGTTGGCCACTGCTACCTTCTACCGCCACAACCTGGTGCCGCGTGGGCGCGAGCACCGCAGTAACCGACAAGCGAGATGGGTTCGCCGACCGGAAGAAAGAGCGCCGCGTCAGCCGTTGGCCGTCTCCACTCCAAGAGGAGTCAGGGCTGCAGAGGAGCCGCGCTAGGAAGCCCCACGCAGAGGCCGAAGGCCATGGTCGTGTGTTGTTCTTCCCGCTGCTGCATGCCGGAAGGCAGCCGAAGGCCATGGCCTGCATGCCTGAAGACAGTTTGTTCCGTAAAGGATTAAAATCGGAAGGTAGCACCTTGATTCTTGTACGTAGCAATTAGATCAAGGCTTCGGTTGCTTCTTGACTTCGATTTCTCTCTTTCTTGATTTCAATCCATTGAGCACAGGGATATGGATCGAAGTTTGTTGTTGCTCCATGGCCGTGGTCGTCCCGTCCGTAACCGTCTCGTCGGGATGGCCTAGTCGCTCTGTTCGGAGAAACTACAGTGCTGATAACGTGTTCGAAGTAATTGCAAAAGGCAAATGACAAGTAGTAGAATAGTTGTTCTCATTGATGATGGGATTATATATATAACCCTCGAAGGGGTACGTCCGAAGGGACACGAGACAACCGCCTCAATTAGGAAAAGCAGGGATTAATAGGATTAATTAAATCCTAACAATACTAATTGCATGTCAGACATGTTAAGCGCTGACCATTAGAGTAAAACTAATGATTGGAATGCCACCCAGTGATACCGCTTGAGAGAAAGTTATACGCATGTTTTCATTAAAAAAATAGATGAAGTCGCCGCTTCCATCTAGAAAAATATTTAAAAAGTACTCACCTTCATCTAGAAAAAGAAGTAAAAAAGAAAAGAAAAATCATCAACGCAACCTACCAGTGAGCGCTACTTTGCATAGCACTCCATAAAAAAAATGTGTAGGGTCATCATCTCCGTCTAAAAAGAAAAAAATATTTTAAAAAATTCCTCATCTCCATCTAAAAATAATATCCCAAAAGCTTTTTCACCGCGACCAATCAGTTTGCCAAGTGGCATAGCTGGTTGGCCGCCTTCCACGCGACGCTTAATGGGTTTAATAGGTTGTTGGATTGACAAAATTTAATGACTAAGATTAATTGGATCTACATTTTGGGTCTTTTTATATAGGTATGAATGCATGCACCAAAACGGAAAAAGGGGGGAAATGTTAGTCATTTGCAATAGGGGCACTTAGATCACGCCTCGGTATATTTCTAGTCCATCTTAATGAACACGGGAGTGTTTGTCACGATTTATTTTGATCATCTCGACTTGAAACCTTTTCCTTATTTTTTATGGGCAAGATGTTCTTCGTATAGTCTTTTATAGGAGTATTTTAAATTGAGTCTTCACGGTATCAATAGTGTAAAGTAGGGTCTAGTATATTGTTTTTGTATAGTATGTAATTGTAATAGTGATCATCTATATATTGAGACGTGGGGATGGATGTCAACCACCCACGCAAAACCCTAAACCCTGTGTTTCAACTTGGTATCAGCCAGGTCGGATCGCCGCCTCAAGTCCCTCGCGCTGCCGTCTGATTCTCTCTTCCGCGTCGCCGCCGCGTCTTGCTACTTCACGTATGCGCATACGCAGGAATCCATCCAGCTGCTTGCTAGCTAGATAGCTAGCTTTGCCCGTACGCTGCCGCCGCTTCTGATCGCTGTTGTTGCGCGTGCCATCTTTCGCACCGCCGCCGTGCCTTGCTCCGCTGCCGCCACGCGCTGCTCCATCCGCGCCGCCACTGCGATGTCATCCTCCGCTATGTCCGTCGGCCAAACTGCCGGCGCCCTCGTCTCTTCCCCCGTCTCCACGATCCCCGCCGCGCTCGCCGTCCCGACGATCTCCGTCCGCCTCAGTCGCCACAACTTTATGCTCTGGGGAGGGGGGGGGGGGCATCACCAACACTATTCTTGCCGGTGCCAACCTCCATGGACACCTTGATGGCACCAAGGCGGCACCAGCCAAAACACTCGTTGTCGACACCGGCGACGCTGCCACTACCGTCGCCGACCCGAAGTACCACTAATGGTGGGTTCAAGATCAGCGCATCAAGGGACCTCTTCTCACCTCCATGGATGAGGATATTGCATGCCAACTCATTGGTTGCGAGTCGTCGCATGCGGTGTGGACAGTCGCCGCCGCCATGTTCGGCTCCCAGAGCCGCGCCAATGTCCGCCACATCCGGCGTCAACTTCAGTCGATGAGGAAGGATGATATGTCCATCGCGGAATACATGCACAAGATGAAGTCCCTGGCTGACACTATGGCCGCCGCCGGCTCTCGGATCCGCGATGATGAGCTTATCAATCACATCCTCACTGGCCTTGGCTCCGCCTACAACTCCATCGCCGCCTCCTTGGGCGTAAGTAACGCACCCATGCCATACTCCAGTTTTTACTCTTTGGTTCTGTCCTTCGAGGTGCTCCAGGCACAACAGAGTGTGGTGGAGGGGTGGTCTCCCTCCGCGAAAGTCGTAACCCGTTCGGGTTCGTACGGCACGGGCGGACGCGCGCCCTATTCCGACCCCTATCGCTCCCAAGGGGGGGGGGCTGATGGACATGGACAGCCAGGGCAGAGCCGCCAGGGCAGTAATGGCGGCAACACGGCGGTCGTGACCGCAGCGCTGGTTATGCCGGCAATGGCCGACAAGGTGGAGGGGGAAACGCTGGCAACAACGGCGGAGGAGGTGGGCGTCGCAACTGCTGGCATCCCTAGTGCCAAATTTGCAAGAACTGGGGCCATGAAGCCGACGACTGCCGCAAGCGCTATGATCAGGATCACAACTCCCGCTCCGCCAACTCGGCCTCCACCAACACCGTCGACTTTCCTTGGGTGCTGGATACCGAGGCTACGGATCACTTGACTAATGATCTTGAGCGCCAGGTTCACGAGCGCTATGACGGCAAGGATCAGGTTCTGGTGGCCAATGGTGCAGGTTTGTCTATTTCACACATTGGTCATTCACGTTTACCCGGTTCAACTCTTAAACTGCGTAACATCCTGCATGTTCCACACATCAGCCAACATCTTCTCTATGTTTATCGTCTTCTTTGTGATAATGACGTGTTTGTTGAATTTCACCATCATTTTTTCCTTGTTAAGGACAAAGCAATGATATGTCCCGATCGTATCTACTTTTCCAAACACTTTTGCCCTTGTTTTGGACTCTAAATTGCATGATTTGAATGGAACTAACCCGGACTGACGCTGTTTTTAGCAGAATTGCCATGGTGTTATTTATGTGCAGAAACAAAAGTTCTCGGAATGACCTAAAACTTCACGGAGATTATTATTGGAAATAATAAAAAATACAGGCAAAAGATCAAGATCGGGGGGCCCACACCCTAGCCACGAGGGTGGGGGCGCGCCTGCCCCTTCGGCGCGCCCCCTACCTCATGGGCCCCCTGGATCTTCTCCGACCTCAACTCCAACTCTATATATTCGTGTTCGGAGAGAAAAAAATCAGAGAGAAAGATTCATCGCGTTTTACGATATGGAGCCGCCGCCAAGCCCTAAACTCTCTCAGGAGGGCTAATCTGGAGTCCGTTCGGGGCTCCGGAGAGGGGAATCCGTCGCCATCGTCATCATCAACCATCCTTCATCACCAATTTCATGATGCTTACCGTCATGCGTGAGTAATTCCATCGTAGACTTGCTGGACGGTGATGGGTTGGATGAGACTTATCATGTAATCAAGTTAGTTTTGTTAGGGTTTGATCCCTAGTATCCACTATGTTCTGAGATTGATGTTGCTATGACTTTGCTATGCTTAATGCTTGTCACTAGGGCCCGAGTGCCATGATTTCAGATTGAACCTATTATGTTTTTATAATATATGTGAGTTCTTGATCCTATCTTACAAGTCCATAGTCACCTACTATGTGTTATGATCCGGCAACCCTGAAGTGACAATAATCGGGACCACTTCCGGTGATGACCGTAGTTTTAGGAGTTCATGTATTCACTATGTGTTAATGCTTTGGTTCGGTACTCTATTAAGAGGAGGCCTTAATATCCCTTAGTTTCCGCTAGGACCCCGCTGTCACGGGAGGGTAGGACAAAAGATGCCATCCAAGTTCTTTTCCATAAGCACGTATGACAATATTCGGAATACATGCCTACATTACATTGATGAATTGGAGCTAGTTCTGTGTCACCCTAGGTTATGATTGTTACATGATGAACCGCATCCGGCATAATTCTCTATCACCGATCCATTGCCTACGAGCTTTCCATATATTGTTCTTCGCTTATTTACTTTTCCGTTTCTATTGTTACAATCACTACAAAACACCAAAAATATTACTTTGCTACAATTACCTATTACTATCGTTACCACTACTATCATATTACTTTGCTACTAAACACTTTGCTACTAAACACTTTCCTACAGATATTAAGTTTCCAGGTGTGTTTGAATTGACAACTCAGCTGCTAATACTTGAGAATATTGTTTGGCTCCCCTTGTGTCGATTCAATAAATTTGGGTTGAATACTCTACCCTCGAAAACTGTTCGACCCCCTATACTTGTGGGTTATCAAGACTATTTTCTGGCGCCGTTGCCGGGGAGCATAGCTCTATTCTTTGAGTCACTTGGGATTTATATCTGCTTATCATTATGAAGAACTTAAGAGATCCAAAAACCAAGATTTATCCCTCAACTATGAGGGGAGGTAACAAACTGCCATCTAGCTCTACACTTGATTCACCTTCTGTTTTGAGTAAGCTTGCGACACCTAAACCTGCTTCTGCTATTAATTCTGATATGTCGCATATTATTGATGATGCCACTTCTGCTATGCATGATACTTATGATTAAACTACTTCTATGCTTGATACAACTATGCCACTTGGTGAATTTATTGATGAACAACTTGCTAGGGCTGGAGAGAATGAAATTATTGAAACTGATAATACTGATGAAAGTGATTATGAAGGCTCTCCTAATAAATATGAATTATCTGTTGTGCCTGAGGGCTATGTTATGGATGAAGAAACTAAAAGAGACTTTCTTGCTTGCAATGATAGAAGTGATCTTAAGAAATTATTAGCTAAGCTTAAACAAAAAACTCTGAATGCTAGAATGAAATATGATCCTGCTTATGCTACTTCACCTATCTTTGTTACTGATAAGGATTATGAATTTTCTATTGATCCTGATATAATTACTTTGGTTGAGTCTGATCCTTTTTATGGCTATGAATCTGAAACTATTGTGGCACATCTTACTAAATTAAATGATATAGCTACCCTGTTCACTAATGATGAGAGAACTCGCTACTTTTATATCCTTAAAATATCCCCGTTCTCATTAAAGGGTGATGCTAAGATATGGTTTAATTCTCTTGATCCTGGTTGTGTGCGTAGTCCCTAAGATATGATTTATTACTTCTTTGCTAAATATTTCCCTGCTCATAAGAAACAAGCTACCTTAAGGGATATATATAATTTTGTGCAAATTGAAGAAGAGAGTCTCCCACAATCTTGGGGGAGGCTTCTCCAATTACTTAATGCTTTGCCTGATCATCCTCTTAAGAAGAATGAAATACTTGATATCTTTTATAATGGACTAACCGATGCTTCCAGAGATTACCTAGATAGTTGTGCTGGTTCTGTTTTCAGGGAAAGAGCACTGGATGAAGCTAAAATTTTATTGAATAACATGTTGACAAATGAAAATAATTGGACACTTCCCGAGCCAGCTCCTGAGCCTATTCCTAAACCTACTCCAAAGAAAAGGGGTGTTCTATTTCTCAGTCCTGAAGATATGCAAGAGGCAAAGAAATCCATGAAAGAAAAGGGTATTAAAGCTGAAGATGTTAAGAATTTACCTCCTATTGAAGAAATACATGGTCTTAATTTACCTTCTATTGAAGAAATACATGGTCTTAATTTACCGCTTGTTGAAGAAATATATGGTTTTAGTCTATCACCTATGGAATAAACACATGGTCTTCATAACCCGACACAGGTAGTAAAGGTAAATTCTCTCTATAGATATGATAAAGCTGAAATCCCATTTACTAAGTTTGCTAGCCCATGCTTAGATGAGTTTGATAAATTTATGGTTAAGCAAGACGACTTCAATGCTTATTTTGGTAGAGAATTAAAACACGGTGCTGATATGCTTGAACACTTGGGTGATTATATGGCCAATGTCAAAGGTGAACTTAAACTTAATAGTAAACATGCTTCTATGGTTACCACTCAAGTAGAACAAGTACTTAAAGCTCAAAATGATTTGCTCAATGAATTGAATAGTAAGAATAATGACTATGCAGTTAGAGTGGCTACTAGAACTGGTAAAATGACTCAGGAACCTTTGTATCCTGAAGGCCACCCTAAGAGAATTGAGCAAGATTCTCAGAGAAATAATATAGATGCACCTAGTCCTTCTAAAAGGAAGAAAAATAAAAATGATAGGAATTTGCATGCTTCTAGTGAACCTATTGCTGAAACACCTGAGAATCCAAATGATATTTCTATTTCTGATGCTGAAACACAATCTGGTAATGAATATGAAACTAGTGATAATGTAAATGATAATGTTCATGTTGATGCTCAACCTAGTAATGATAATGATATAGAAATTGAACCTGCCGTTGATCTTGATAACCCATAATCAAAGAATCAACGTTATGATAAGAAAGACTTTGTTGCTAGGAAACACGGTAAGGAAAGAGAGCCTTGGGTTCAAAAACCCATGCCTTTTCCTCCCAAACCATCCAAGAAAAAGGATGATGAAGATTTTGAGCGCTTTGCTGAAATGATTAGACCTATCTTTTTCCGTATGCGATTAACTGATATGCTCAAAATGAATCCTTATGCTAAGTATATGAAAGATATTGTTACTAATAAAAGAAAGATACCGAAAGCTGAAATTTCCACCATGCTTGCTAATTATACTTTTAAAGGTGGAATACCAAAGAAATTTGGAGATCCAGGAGTACCCACTATACCATGCTCCATTAAGAGAAACTATGTTAAAACTGCTTTATGTGATCTTGGAGCCGGTGTTAGTGTTATGCCTCTCTATTTATATCGTAGACTTGATTTGAATAAGTTGACACCTACTGAAATATCTTTGCAAATGGCTGATAAATCAACTGCTATACCTGTCGGTATTTGTGAGGATGTGCCTGTTGTGGTTGCAAACGTTACTATTTTAACGGACTTTGTTATTCTTGATATTCCCGAGGACGATAGTATGTCTATTATTCTTGGAAGACCCTTTTTGAATACTGTAGGAGCTGTTATTGAGTGCACAAAAGGCAATGTCACTTTTCATGTTAATGGTAATGAGCATACGGTACACTTTCTGAGGAAACAACCTTAAGTTCATAGTATTAATTCTATTGGAAAAGTTCCATCGATTATTTTTGGAGGTTTTGAATTTCCTCTTCCTACTGTCAAGAAGAAATATGATATTCGAATTATTGGGGATGTGCATATCCCCGTTGAGGTAACATAGTGATATTCGAAATTTCTCCGGTTCCATGTTATTCGGAATGAGTTTGTTAACAAGACTTGATCAACCTTATTAATGGATTCCTTTTGATGATCATGAGATGGATGAAGTTAGAAAGCACAACCATCTGTGCCCTCCTTTTACTTTCTGTTATTTATATTAAATAAAGCAAAAATAGTAATTTTTGTCTGTTTTCTGATTATCCGTGCAATATAAAAATACCCCAAAAATAAAAGTTCTCCAAATGCCCTGAAATTTAAATATGATTTTTTCTGGAATATTTGAGAATATTTGGCACTAAGAACACGACAGGGGGGCATCCACCTGGCCACGAGGGTGGAGGGCGCGCCCTACCCCCCTAGCCGCGCGCCTGCCTCGTGGGCCCACGGTGACCCTCCTCCACTTATTCCTGCAACCACACACTCCTTCTTCCTCCCACAAACACCATCATCCAGCTCAAGCACGAGTTCTAGCTCATTTTGCTGCGATTTTCGATCTCCTTGCTCAAAGCACCTCCCACAAAACTGCTTTGGGGGATTGTTCCTTGGTATGTGACTCCTCCAATGGTCCAATTAGTTTTTGTTCTAGTGCTTTATTCATTGCATATTTTTGCTGCTTAGGTGTCCCTGTTCTTGAGCTTGCATGTCAAATTTATGTGGTTCGAAGTAGTTTTGATGCATGATATAGGCTCTAAGCACTTGTAGGAGTAGTTGCTATCAATTTTGTTGAGTTTGGTTCACTTTTATTTTGAAGTTACTAAAAAATTCAGAAATTTTTCAGAGGAAGAAATATGTTTAGGAAAATGTACCAAGGTGATTCTTCAAGGAAACAAGGACCCAGGCTTGCAATGCGTGATGCTGATGATGAGCCACCAAGGGACGCTCCAGTGTGGCCTTGTGAATGGCCTTCAGAGGACTTCATGGATCGAGCAGGAATTAAGGAAGAATTTAACGCATATTTGCGTAATGCTGATCTTGTGAGCTTCGAGGCAGAAAAGTGTCGTCAGTACCACTATCTCACTAGTTCCTTTGTGAGGAGGTTTGAATTTTCATCTTCACGCAATTCTCAAACTGTCATGTTTGATCTTTATGAAAATTCTTATACTATGGACTTAGAGGATTTTACCACAGTTTGCAAACTTCCACAGTGGGGTAGTGCTAGTGAACCTCGCAAATCTGAATTTAGAGATTTTCTTGCTAGTATAACTGTGGGAGACTCTAGAGATATAGCACAAGCTACCATAGGGAGCATTCATTTTCCTGATCTGCTCTACATTATTTTGCTCTCTTCATAGGTAGATGCATTAATGATAAAGATGAAGCATGTCACATGTGTGTCCCTGACCTTAGTATTCTTAGAAGTGCTGTGTTAGGAGATAAATCTTATAATTTGGGAGCCATTGTTGCACGTAGGTTGCATCTTAATAGATTTAATGGAGATTTCTTTGGTGGAATTTATGCAAACCGCATAGCTAATTTTCTTGGTATAACCATACGTGAGGATGATATTGAGTTGCCCCCTACTTATTTGGATTATGAGGCTATGGTTTGTTGAGAGGAACGATCAGTTCCTCCAGTACCGACTAATCTTTGACAGACGACGCACCTATCACGTCGCTCTCCCTGCTTCTACTTTCTTTGACTTTCAGGCAAAAGGGAGATATTTTATAACCAGAGAGGAGGCGGAAGAGTATAGGAGGAGGGCTGAGATAGCTCGCCTCCAAGCTGCAGCCCACGATGCAATGACTGCTGCATCTCAGTACGACCCCAACTACAACTTTGGATATCCGCCAGGCCATCCGTGGCATTAGACCAACTTAGGCCAAAATCCTAAGCTTGGGGAGTACGTATTTCTCACAGACATTACATTCATGTTCACACACTCATTGCTAGATGTCGGTGCTCATACTTTTTACGCTTTCTTCTTGTGTGTTTATTTTCTCTTTTTATGCTTTCTTCTTGTGTGTTTAATAAACATTAAGAAAAACAAAAAAAATAGTTGTAGCTTTTAGCTAGTTTTAGTTTCCATGCTTGTAATAGTAATTAAAAAGAAAACCCAAAAAGATTTATTATTCTTCTTTTTGCTTGTTGGGAGCTTTCCCGTGTAAACAGTTCTATTTCTTTTCTTTTCTTTGGGGGTCGATAAGAGAAGACCATTATTAAATTTTTGAAGTGGCTCTTATATGAATTATTGTTGATTTGACAAAAGAGCCCATATTGCCTTGTCTTCTCCTGTTTATTGAATGCTTGCAGATTCCAGCTTAGTCCAATGCACGTGCACTATTATTATTATCCACGTCGTTCGGTCGTGCAAGTGAAAGGCAATTGTGACGATATATGATGAACTGATTGAGATGGGAGAAGTTGGTATGAACTCGACCTCTCTTGTTTTTGTAAATATGATTAGTTCATCGTTCCTCATTCAGCCTATTATGAATAAACATGTTTGCGATGACAATTAGAGATCGTAGTTTCTTATGCCATGCTTAATTAGATAGGAGCTTATAATGGTTTACCTTGCGTGCCAACATGCTATTAAAATGGTTGTGATGTGGTATGATAGGGTGGTATCCTCTTTTGAACGATTCGAGTGGCTTGACTTGGCACATGTTCACACATGTAGTTGAAACAAAATCAACACAGCCTCTACGATATTTATGTTCATGGTGCATCATATACTACTTATGCTTGCATTCGGTGTTGATTAATTTTAATGCATGTTCATGACTGTTGTCGCTCTCTAGCTGGTCGCTTCCCAGTCTTTTTCTAGCCTTCACCTGTACTAAGCGGGAATACTGCTTGTGCATCCAATCCCATAAACCCCAAAGTTGTTCCATATGAGTCCACCATACCTACCTATATACGGTATCTACCTGCCGTTCCAAGTAAATTTGTATGTGCCAAACTCTAAACCTTCAAATAAATATCCTGTTTTGTATGCTCGAATAGCTCATTTATCAACTAGGCTGTCTGTATGTTCCATGTTAGGCGGGTTATTCTCAAGAGGAGTGGACTCCGCTCCTCACTCATGAGAAAGTGGCTGGTCATTGGGATGCCCAGTCCCATGCTTTATGCAAATCAAATCAAAATAATTGCAAACAAAACTCCCCCTAGGACTCTTGTTAGTTGGAGGCACTCATTGTTTCGAGCAAGCCATGGATTGATGCTTGTTGGTGGAGGGGGAGTATAAACTTTACCATTCTGTTTGGGAACCGCCTATAATGTGTGTAGCATGGAAGATATCGCCATCTCTTGGTTGTTATGTTGACAATGAAAGTATACCACTCAAAATATCATCCATCTGTATTTCAAAACCGAGCTCTAGCACCTCTACAAATCCCTGCTTCCCTCTACGAAGGGCCTATCTATTTACTTTCATGTTGAGTCATCATCCTCATATTAAAAAGCACCAGTTGGAGAGCACCACTGCCATTTGCATTCATTACTGTTAGTTTACATTGAGTATGACTTGACTAGATCTCTTTTACCATGAATTACAATGTCTAGTTAGTCCTTGATCTTTAAAGGTGCTCTGCATTTATGTTTTGCGGTCTTAGAAAGGGCTAGCGAGATACCATCTTGTTATATCATATTATGATTGTTTTGAGAAAGTGTTGTCATCCGAGATTTATTATTATTGTTCGATAGTTGATTATGCCATTGACATGAGTAAACATGAGACCTAAGCGTTATTGTGAATATGGTTAGTTTATAATCTTTTCTGAAAACTTGAATGCTGGCTTTACATATTTACAACAACAAGAGCAAACAGAGTTTGTAAAAGTTTTTCTTTATCACTTTCAGTTTGTCAACTGAATTGCTTGAGGACAAGCAAAGGTTTAAGCTTGGGGGAGTTGATATGTCTCCGTCGTATCTACTTTTCCAAACACTTTTGCCCTTGTTTTGGACTCTAACTTGCATGATTTGGATGGAACTAACCCAGACTGACGCTGTTTTTAGCAGAATTGCCATGGTGTTATTTGTGTGCAGAAACAAAAGTTCTCGGAATGACTTGAAACCTCACAGAGATTATTTTTGGAAATAATAAAAAATACTGGCAAAAGATCAAGACTAGGGGACCCACACCCTAGCCACGAGGGTGGGGGGTGCGCCCCCTACCTCGTGGGCCCCCTGGAGCTTCTCCGACCTCAACTCCAACTCTATAAATTCGTGTTCGGAGAGAGAAAAACAGAGAGAAAGATTCATCACATTTTACGATACGGAGCCACCGCCAAGCCCTAAACTCTCTCGGGAGGGCCGATCAGGAGTCCGTTCAGGGCTCTGGAGAGGGGAATCCGTCGCCATCGTCATCATTAACCATCCTCCATCACCAATTTCATGATGCTCACCACCGTGCGTGAGTAATTCCATCGTAGGCTTGCTGGACGGTGATGGGTTGGATGAGATTTATCATGTAATCAAGTTAGTTTTGTTAGGGTTTGATCCCTAATATCCACTATGTTATGAGATTGATGTTGCTATGACTTTGCTATGCTTAATGCTTGTCACTAGGGCCCGAGTGCCATGATTTCAGATCTGAACCTATTATGTTTTCATCAATATATGTGAGTCCTTGATCCTATCTTGCAAGTCTATAGTCACCTACTATGTGTTATGATCCGGCAACCCCGAAGTGACAATAATCGGGACCACTTCCGGTGATGACCATAGTTTGAGGAGTTCATGTATTCACTATGTATTAATGCTTTGGTCCGGTACTCTATTAAAAGGAGGCCTTAATATCCCTTAGTTTCCGCTAGGACCCTGCTGCCACGGGAGGGTAGGACAAAAGATGTCATGCAAGTTCTTTTCCATAAGCATGTATGACTATATTCGGAATACATGCCTACATTACATTGATGAATTGGAGCTAGTTCTGTGTCACCCTAGGTTATGACTGTTACATGATGAATCGCATCCGGCATAATTCTCTATCACCGATCCATTGCCTACAAGCTTTCCATATATTGCTCTTCGCTTATTTACTTTTCCGTTGCTATTGTTACAATCACTACAAAACACCAAAAATATTACTTTGCTACCGTTACCCATTACTATCGTTACCACTACTATCATATTACTTTGCTACTAAACACTTTGCTGTAGATATTAAGTTTCCAGGTGTGGTTGAATTGACAACTCAGCTGCTAATACTTGAGAATATTCTTTGGCTCCCCTTGTGTTGAATCAATAAATTTGGGTTGAATACTCTACCCTCGAAAATTGTTGCGATCCCCTATACTTGTGGGTTATCAAGCAACCAGGCGCGTCATCCTTCATGGTAGAAGTTGCGTGGAGGGGGGGGGGTCGATCCGGCCCACTTTGCTCGTGCGTCATCTTCCTCGTCTCGTCGTGCCTCCTCCAGTGTTCGGGTTTCGTCGTCGCAATGGCATCAACGTCTTGGTCATCCTACAAATAATGTGGTCACTTCCATTGTTCGGAGTCATGAACTTCCGTGTTCTAGTTTAAATAATTCAACGTTAGTTTGTGATGCCTGTCAGCGTGCTAAGAGTCATCAACTACCTTATTCTACTCCGTTTCATATCACTACTGTACCTCTTGAATTAATACATTCAGATGTTTGGGGTCCCGCTCTTGCTTCGTCGGGAGGGTACAAGTATTATGTTAGTTTTATTGATGACTACACGCGCTTCACCTGGATTTATTTGCTTAAACACAAGTCTGATGTTGAGCAAGTTTTCTACAACTTTCAGGCTCATGTCGAACGCCTTCTGGATTATAAAATCAAGGTCATTCAGTCTGACTGGGTGGTGAATACCACAAACTCCATCGCTACTTTCAACGCACGGGCATCTCTCACCGAGTGTCATGTCCACATACCTCTCAGTAGAACGGTATTGCCGAGCGCAACCACCAACATTTGGTCGAGACCGGCCTTGCCTTGCTTGCGCACTCCTCTCTTCCACTTTGGTTTTGGGATGAGGCTTTTCTTACGGCATGTTACCTCATCAACCGTATGCCCACTCCGGTTCTCAACAAGGACACACCTCTGTTCCGTCTGTTTCATGTTTAGCCCAACTACTCCTCCCTTCGGATTTTTGGGTGTGCTTGTTGGCCTAGTCTCCGCAAGTACAACGCTCACAAGCTTGAGTTCCGTTCCAAGATGTGTGTCTTCCTTGGCTATAGTCCTTTGCATAAGGGCTATAAGTGTCTTCATCATACCTCCGGTCGGATATACATCTCTCGTGATGTTGTTTTCGACGAGACTATGTTTCCTTACTCCCAACTCGGCGTCTCGGTTGATCCTGCTTCTCTTGAACATGCCCTCACTTTTCCCTCTAATGAACCGGTTCCGGATGTCCATGTGTGTAAATATGACTTGTCCTATTTTTCACCTAACCTGTCCTCTGCAGGTGCTATTGCTTTGAGTTCCCCTCAGGTACATGTTGTTGCTCTGCCGCCTCCTGATGAGCCCGACGTGCATGCTCAGGACGTGCATGTCCCGTCGCCCGAGGCGGGCGTGGCTGTCTCGCCAGCTGGCGCGACCACGGATGTGGCTGGGTCGCCACCCTCGCCCGGCGTGGCTGTGATGTCTACTACACAACCTTCTTCTTGTAGACGTTGTTGGGCCTCCAAGTGCAGAGGTTTGTAGGACAGTAGCAAATTTCCCTCAAGTGGATGACCTAAGGCTTATCAATCCGTAGGAGGCGTAAGATGAAGATGGTCTCTCTCAAGCAACCCTGCAACCAAATAACAAAGAGTCTCTTGTGTCCCCAACACACCCAATACAATGGTAAATTGTATAAGTGCACTAGTTCGGCGAAGAGATGGTGATACAAGTGGTATATGGATGGTAGATAAATGTTTTTGTAATATGAAAATATAAAAACAACAAGGTAACTATTGATAAAAGTGAGCGTAAACGGTATTGCAATGCTAGGAAACAAGGCCTAGAGTTCATACTTTCACTAGTGCAAGTTCTCTCAACAATAATAACATAATTGAATCACATAACTATCCCTCAACATGCAACAAAGAGTCACTCCAAAGTCACTAATAGCGGAGAACAAACGAAGAGATTATGGTAGGGTACGAAACCACCTCAAAGTTATTCTTTCCAGTCAATCCGTTGGGTTATTTCTATAAGTGTCACAAACAGCCCTACAGTTCATACTAGAATAACACCTTAAGACACAAATCAACCAAAACCCTAATGTCACCCACATACTCCAATCTCACCTCAAGTATCCGTGGGTATGATTATACAATATGCATCACACAATCTCAGACTCATCTATTCAACCAACACATAGAACCTCAAAGAGTGCCCCAAAGTTTCTACCGGAGAGTCAAGACGAAAACGTGTGCCAACCCCTATGCATAGGTTCATGGGCGGAACCCGCAAGTTGATCACCAAAACATACATCAAGTGGATCACATGATATCCCATTGTCACCACAGATAAGCACGGCAAGACATACATCAAGTGTTCTCAAATCCTTAAAGACTCAATCCGATAAGAGAACTTCAAAGGGGAAACTCAATCCATTACAAGAGAGTAGAGGGGGGAAGAAACATTATAAGATCCAACTATAATAGCAAAGCTCGTGATACATCAAGATCGTATCACCTCAAGAACACGAGAGAGAGAGATCAAACACATAGCTACTGGTACATACCCTCAGCCCCGAGGGAGAACTACTCCCTTCTCGTCATGGAGAGCACCGGGATGATGAAGATGGCCACCGGAGAGGGGTTCCCCCTCCAGCAGGGTGCCGGAATGGGTCTAGATTGGCTTTCGGTGGCTACGGAGGCTTCTGGCGGCAGAACTCCCGATCTATTGTGCTCCTGGATGTTTTTAGGGTATATGGAGATATATAGGCGGAAGAAGTACGTCATGGGAGCCACGAGGGGCCCATCAGGGTGGAGGGCGCGCCCAGGGGGGTGGGCGCGCCCCCCTGCCTCGTGGCCTCTTCGTTGCTTCCCTTACATGGACTCCAAGTCTCCCGGGTTGCTTTCCTTTCAAAAATAAGTTCCGTGAAGTTTCAGGTCAATTGCACTCCGTTTGATTTTCCTTTTCGGCGATACTCTAAAACAAGGAAAAAAACATAAACTGGCACTGGGCTCTAGGTTAATAGGTTAGTCCCAAAAATAATATAAAAGTGTATAATAAAGCCCATAAACATCCAAAGTTGATAATATAATAGCATGGAACAATAAAAAATTATTGATACGTTGGAGACGTATCAGCATCCCCAAGCTTAATTCATGCTCGTCCTCGAGTAGGTAAATAATAAAAACAGAATTTTTGATGTGGAATGCTACCTAACATATTTCTCTAAGTAATTCTCTTTATTTTGGCATGAATGTTCAGATCCATAAGATTCAAGACAAAATTTTAATATTGTCATAAAAATAATAATACTTCAAGGATACTAACAAAGCAATCATGTCTTCTCAAAATAACATGGCCAAAGAAAGCTATCCCTACAAAATCATATAGTCTGGCTATGCTCCATCTTCACCACACAAAATATTTAAATCATGCACAACCCCGATGACAAGCCAAGCAATTGTTTCATACTTTTGATGTTCTCAAACTTTTTCAATCTTCACGCAATATATGAGCATGAGCCATGGACATAGCACTATAGGTGGAATAGAATGGTGGTTGTGGAGAAGACAAAAAGGGAGAAGATAGTCTCACATCAACTAGGCGTATCAACGGGCTATGGAGATGCCCATCAATAGATATCAATGTGAGTAAGTAGGGATTGCCATGCAACAGATGCACTAGAGCTATAAGTATATGAAAGCTCAACAAAATAAACTAGTGGGTGTGCATCCAACTTGCTTGCTCACGAAGACCTAGGGCATTTTGAGGAAGCCCATCATTGGAATATACAAGCCAAGTTCTATAATGAAAGATTCCCACTAGTATATGAAAGTGACAACATAGGAGACTCTCTATCATGAAGATCATGGTGCTACTTTGAAGCACAAGTGTGGTAGAAGGACAATAGCATTGTCCCTTCTCTCTTTTTCTCTCATTTATTTTATTTTATTTTATTTAGGCCTTCTCTTTTTTATGGCCTCTTCGTTTTTTATTTGGGCTTCTTTGGCCTCTTTTTTTCTCGTCTGGAGTCTCATCCTGACTTGTGGGGGAATCATAGTCTCCGTCATCCTTTCCTTACTGGGACAATGCTCTAATAATGATGATCATCACACTTTTATTTACTTACAACTCAAGAATTACAACTCAATACTTAGAACAAGATATGACTCTATATGAATGCCTCCGGCGGTGTACCGGGATGTGCAATGACTCATGAGTGACATGTATGAAAGAATTATGAACGATGGCTTTTCCACAAATACGATGTCAACTACATGATCATGCATAGAAATATGACAATGATGGACCGTGTCATAATAAACGGAACGGTGGAAAGTTGCATGGAAATATATCTTGGAATGGCTATGGAAATGCCATAATATGTAGGTATGGTGGCTGTTTTGAGGAAGGTATATGGTGGGTGTATGATACCAGCAAATGGTGCACGGTATTAGAGAAGCTAGCAATGGTGGAAGGGTGAGAGTGCGTATAATCCATGGACTCAACATTAGTCATAAAGAACTCACATACTTATTGCAAAAATCTATTAGTTATCAAAAAAATTTACTACGCGCATGCTCCTAGGGGGATAGATTGGTAGGAAAAGACCATCGCTCGTCCCCGACCGCCACTCATAAAGAAGGCAATCAATAAATAAATCATGCTCCGACTTCATCACATAACGGTTCACCATACGTGCATGCTACGGGAATCACAAACTTCAACACAAATATTTCTCAAATTCACAACTACTCAACTAGCATGACTCTAATATTATTATCTCCATATCTCAAAACAATCATCAAGCATCAAACTTCTCTTAGTATTCAATGCACTCTATATGAAAGTTTTTATTATATCCCTCCTGGATGCCCATCATATTAGGACTAGTTTCATAACCAAAGCAAATTACCATGCTGTTCTAAAGGACTCTCAAAATAATATAAGTGAAGCATGAGAGATAATTATTTCTATAAAATAAAACCACTGTCGTGCTCTAAAAGGATATAAGTGAAGCACTAGAGCGAATGACAAACTACTCCGAAAGATATAGGCGAAGATCAATGAATATAGTCGAATAATTATGCAACTATATGAAGACTCTCTAACATTTAATAATTTCAGATCTTGGTATTTTATTCAAACAACAAGCAAAACAAAATAAAATAACATCTAAGAATAGCAAACATCTTGTGAAGAAGCAAAAACTTATCAACCGATACTAACCGATAGTTGTTGAAGAAGAAAGGTGGGATGCCAACCGGGGCATCCCCAAGCTTAGACGCTTGAGACTTCTTGAAATATTATCTTGGGATGCCTTGGGAATCCCCAATCTTGAGCTTTTGTGTCTCCTTAATTCCTCTCATATCACGGTCTCCCTAAATC
Source organism: Triticum urartu (assembly GCF_003073215.2). NCBI lineage: Eukaryota > Viridiplantae > Streptophyta > Magnoliopsida > Poales > Poaceae > Triticum > Triticum urartu. The sequence continues at coordinate 394,986,820 of NC_053022.1, read as the reverse complement.
TCAAAAGCTTCATCCACACAAAACTCAACAAGGACTCGTGAGATAAGTTAGTATAAACCATTGCAAAAACCTTATCATACTCTACTGTATTAAATCACTAAAATTATTATTCAACATTTCATACTAAATGCCTCTGCATATTTAATAGTCCTATCCTCAAATATAATCATTAAAGAAGCAAACATATGCAAACAATGCAAACATAACAACAACCTGCCTAAACAGGACAGTCTGTGAAGAGTGCAGCAAGATCCATACTTCCCTAACTCCAAAAATTATGAAATAAAATTCCCACTGTAGTAAATTTATCAGATCTTAATATTCAAAAGGTTTAAACATTTTATCACATTCTGGCTTTTCTAGGGAATTATTGCAACAGCGGTAAATTTTCTGTTTTCAAACAGCAACATGTGGACTTCTAAAATAGGCATAGTAAAGGCTACCAATGCCACTTTTATTGAAATAAAAGATGCAAAACATTGTTCTAAATAACAGAAAGCAAATCTTAACAAAATGAATTGATGCTCCAAGCAAAACACATATCATGTGGTGAATAAAAATATAGCTCCAAGTAAAGTTATCGATGAACGAAGACGAAAGAGGGGATGCCTTCTGGGGCATCCCCAAGCTTAGGCTCTTAGATATCCTTGAATATTACCTTGGGGTGACTTGGGCATCCCCAATCTTAGACTCCTGCCACTCCTTATTCCATAGTACATCGAATCCTTACCCAAAACTTGAAAACTTCACAACACAAAACTTAACAGAAAACTCGTAAGCTCCGTTAGTATAAGAAAATAAATCACCACTTCAAGGTACTGTAATGAACTCATTCTTTATTTATGTTGGTGTTAAACCTACTGTATTCCAACTTCTCTATGGTTTATAAACTCTTTTACTAGCCATAGATTCATCAAAATAAGTAAACAACACATGAAAAACAGAATCTGTCAAAAACATAACAGTCTGTAGTAATATGGATCAAACGTATACTTATGGAACTCATAAAATTCTCAAATAAATTCCTGGACCTGAGGAATTTATCTATTAATCATCTGCAAAACGAATTAACTAAATAGCACTTTCCAAATAAAAATGGCAGCAATTCTCGTGAGCGCTAAAGTTTCTGTTTTTTACAGCATGATTAAGAAGACTTTCCCCAAGTCTTTCCAAAGGTTTTACTTGGCACAAACACTAATTAAAAGCATAAAGCCACATCTAAACAGAGGCTAGATGAATTATTTATTACTAAACAGGAACTAAAATCAAGGAACTAAAATAAAATTGGGTTGCCTCCCAACAAGCGCTATCGTTTAACGGCCCTAGCTAGGCATGATGATTTCAATGATGCTCACATAAAGGATAAGAATTGAAACATAAAGAGAGTATCATGAAGAATATGACTAGCACATTTAAGTCTAACCCACTTCCTATGCATAGGTATTTTTTGAGCAAACAACTTGTGGGAACAAGAACCACCTTGCATAGGAAGGTAAAACAAGCATAACTTCAAAACTTTAAGCACATAGAGAGGAAACTTGATGTTATTGCAATTCCTACAAGCATATGTTCCTCCCTCATAATAATTTTCAGTAGAATCATGAATGAATTAAACAATATAACCAGCACCTAAATCATTTTTTTCATTATCTACAAGCATAGAAATTTTATTACTCTCCACATAAGCAAAATTTTTCTCATGAATAATAGTGGGAGCAAACTCAACAAAATAACTATCATGTGAGGTATAATCCAATTGAAAACTAAAATCATGATGAAAAGTTTCATGGTTATCATTAATCTTTATAGCATACAAGTCATCACAATAATCATCATAGATAGCAACTTTGTTCTCATAATCAATTGGAACCTCTTCCGAAATAGTGGATTCATCACAAAATAAAGTCATGACCTCTCCGAAACCACTTTCATCAACATAATCATCATAAATAGGAGGCATGCTATCATCATAATAAATTTGCACATCAAAACTTGGGGGACTAAAAGTATCATATTCATCAAACATAGCATCCCCAAGCTTGTGGCTTTGCATATCATTAGCATCATGGATATTCAAGGAATTCATACTAACAACATTGCAATCATGCTCATCATTCAAATATTTAGTGCCAAACATTCTAATGCATTCTTCTTCTAACACTTTGGCACAATTTTCCTTTCCATCATACTCACGAAAGATATTAAAAAGATGAAGCGTATGAGACAAACTCAATTCCATTTTTTGTAGTTTTCTTTTATAAACTAAACTAGTGCTAAAACAAGAAACTAAAAGACTCGATTGCAAGATCTAAAGATATACCTTCAAGCACTCATCTCCCTGGCAGCGGCTCCAGAAAAGATCTTGATGTCTACTACACAACCTTCTTCTTGTAGACGTTGTTGGGCCTCCAAGTGCAGAGGTTTGTAGGACAGTAGCAAATTTCCCTCAAGTGGATGACCTAAGGTTTATCAATTCGTAGGAGGCGTAGTATGAAGATGGTCTCTCTCAAGCAACCCTGCAACCAAATAACAAAGAGTCTCTTGTGTCCCCAACACACCCAATACAATGGTAAATTGTATAAGTGCACTAGTTCGGCGAAGAGATGATGATACAAGTGGTATATGGATGGTAGGTAAAGGTTTTTGTAATCTGAAAATATAAATACAGCAAGGTAACTAGTGATAAAAGTGAGCGTAAACGGTATTGCAATGCTAGGAAACAAGGCCTAGAGTTCATACTTTCACTAGTGCAAGTTCTCTCAACAATAATAACATAATTGGATCACATAACTATCCCTCAACATGCAACAAAGAGTCACTCCAAAGTCACTAATAGCGGAGAACAAACGAAGAGATTATGGTAGGGTACGAAACCACCTCAAAGTTATTCTTTCCAATCAATCCGTTGGGCTATTCCTATAAGTGTCACAAACAGCCCTACAGTTCGTACTAGAATAACACCTTCAGACACAAATCAACCAAAACCCTAATGTCACCTAGATACTCCCATGTCACCTCAAGTATCCGTGGGTATGATTATACGATATGCATCACACAATCTCAGATTCATCTATTCAACCAACACATAGAACCTCAAAGAGTGCCCCAAAGTTTCTACCGGAGAGTCAAGACGAAAACGTGTGCCAACCCCTATCCATAGGTTCATGGGCGTAACCCGCTAGTTGATCACCAAAACATACATCAAGTGGATCACGTGATATCCCATTATCACCACAGATAAGCACGGCAAGAAATACATCAAGTATTCTCAAATCCTTAAATTCTCAATCCGATAAGATAACTTCAAAGGGGAAACTCAATCCATTACAAAAGAGTAGAGGGGGGAAGAAACATTATAAGATCCAACTATAATAGCAAAGCTCGCGATACATCAAGATCGTATGACCTCAAGAACACAAGAGAGAGAGATCAAACACATAGCTACTAGTACATACCCTCAGCCCCGAGGGAGAACTACTCCCTCCTCATCATGGAGAGCACCGGGATGATGAAGATGGCCACCGGAGAGGGGTTCCCCCTCCAACAGGGTGCCGAAACAGGTCTAGATTGGCTTTCGGTGGCTACGGAGGCTTCTGGCAGCAGAACTCCTGATCTATTGTGCTCCTGGATGTTTTTAAGGTATATGGAGATATATAGGCGGAAGAAGTACGTCAAGGGAGCCACGAGGGGCCCACGAGGGTGGAGGGCGTGCCCAGGGGGGTGGGCGCGCCCCCTGCCTTGTGGCCTCCTCGTTGCTTCCCTTACGTGGACTCCAAGTCTCCTGGGTTGCTTTCCTTCCAAAAATAAGTTCCGTGAAGTTTCAGGTCAATTGGACTCCGTTTGATTTTCCTTTTCTCCGATACTCTAAAACAAGGAAAAAAACAGAAACTGGCACTGGGCTCTAGGTTAATAGGTTAGTCCCAAAAATAATATAAAAGTGTATAATAAAGCCCATAAACACCCAAAGTTGATAATATAATAGCATGGAACAATAAAAAATTATAGATACGTTGGAGACGTATCAGGCTGGGTCGCCACCCTCGCCCGGTGCGTCGCCCGGGCCGCCACCTTTGCTTGGGCCGGTTCAGCCCACTGTCGTCTCTCGACCCGTGTCTCCTCTTGCTTAGGTCTCCTCAGCCGCAACACCCTCGGCCGAGCCCTCGTCGACGCCGTCTTCTCCTACCGGCGATGCAGCTCCGGCGCATGCTATGGTTACACGCCATCGTGATCATACGCGCAAGGAGAAGTCTTACACTGATGGCACGGTTCGATATGACTCTCGCCACCATGCCTTCTTCGCCGCGCCAGTTTCCCATCGTGTTGCTCTAGGTGAACCTGCCTGGCGTGCCGCCATGTCCGAGGAGTTTGCTGCTCTCCATCACACTAACACCTGGGTCTTGGTGCCTCGGCCACCTAGCGTTAATATTGTGAGCTGCAAGTGATTTTTCAAAACCAAGCATCGTCCAGATGGGTCTGTTGATAAGCACAAAGCTTGTCTTGTTGCTCGTCGTTTCACTCAACAACATGGGATTTACTATGGAGATACATTTAGCCTAGTGGTGAAGCCTGCCACAGTTCGCTTGGTTCTGTCTCTTACTGTGTCTCGTGGCTGGAGCCTCCGACAGATTGATGTCAGCAATGCCTTTTTACATGGGTTCTTGGCCGAAGATATGTATATGCAGCAGCCACCCGGGTTCGAGGATGCCACATATCCCTTTCATGTCTGCAAACTTCAGTGGTCTATTTATGGTCTCAAGCAGTCGCCCCGTGCCTGGTATGCTCGTTTGAGTCAGCGCCTTTCGCAGCTCAGTTTTGTTGCCTCCTGATCAGATGCATCTCTGTTCATCTTATCTTAGGGTGCTATACAGATATACATGCTGGTGTACATTGATGATATTGTGATTGCTGGCTCTACCCCCACCGTGGTGGATCGTCTAGTGCAGTCGTTGTCTGCTAGCTTTCCCATCAAAGATTTGGGTCGCCTCGAGTACTTTCTTGTTTGGAAGCGTCCTTTCATTCAGGGGGCATGACCTTGACGCAGAAAAAGTATGCTTTGGACCTTCTTCATCGTGTCAACATGGAGAACTGCAAGGCCACTTCCACTCCGCTTTCTACATTCGAGAGTCCCTCACGTCATAGTGGTGCACTACTGGGTAGAGATTACTCCTTTCGGTATCGCAGTGTGGTTGGAGCACTTCAGTATTCGACCCTCACTCGTCCTGATATCTCCTTCGCAGTGAACAAAGTGTGTCAGTTCCTGTCTCAGCCAACGGAGGATCATTGGGAAGCAGTCAAGCGTATTATGAGATATGTCAAAGGTACGCTAGACATGGGACTACGGATTTGTAATTCCATATTTACTGGAGTGAGTATATTCACCGATGCAGACTGGGTAGGCTGTGTTGATGATAGGCACTCTACTGGTGGTTTTGCTATATTTGTTGGACCCAATCTTGTATCTTGGAGCTCGAAGAAGCAACCCACAGTCTCGAGGTCAAGCACCGAGGCAGAGTATAAGGCATTGGCCAATGGCGCGGCTGAAGCCATTTGGATAGACCCAGTTCTCACACAACTTGGAGTCCCACGACAGCGCACTCCTATCTTGTGGTGTGATAACTTAGGGGCAACTTACCTGACGGCGAATCCAGTATTTCATGCTCGGACTAAACACTTTGAGATTGATTTCCATTTTGTGAGAGAACAAGTAGCTGCTTGTGAACTAGAAGTCAGGTTTATTTCTACAGATGATCAGTTAGCGGATGTATTTACTGAACCCGCTACTAGACAGATGCTAGACCATTTTAGAACCAATTTGAATCTTGTATGTACTTCAGATTGAGGGGGCATGTAAAGTAGGGTCTAGTATATTGTCCTTGTACACATATTTGTATACATATGTAATTGTAATTATGATCATCTATATATTGAGACGTGAGGCTGGATGTCAACCACCCACGCAAAACCCTAAACCCTGTGTTTCAACTAATAGTTCATCAGAAGAATGTCTGGAAATTTGGATTTTAGCGGACACATATTTACGCTTTTTGAATGAAGTTTTGCAAATTTGTTTGGTTCTAACAGAAATATACTCGCCCTTGGCATCTATACTTCATCACATGGTAGGATCCATCAGACAATAGATTTGAATTTCGTAGGAACATCATGCTATATATGTCTAAAACTTGCTCTGAATGTTGATGCTGCTTTTTGGGTTGATGATAATATGGGTGTGTGTGGTGCAGTCATCTGAGATAGTGGTGGCATGTTCGTCTATGCCGCCACAACAAAGCTTGACCATGTGGCAGATGCTTTTACTGCCGAAGTACAGCCCTAGTAGAGGGTCTAAAACTTGCTAATTTTGTTGGCTGCAACCCCATCCTGATACAAACGAACTGTTTGAACTTAGTCGAAGCTCTCCAGCAAAATACAAGCCACTCCACAATAGCAGCTCTAATTTTGGAGGATTGCTGGTTATTATTACTTGATTTCGGGAAGGTCATTTTAGAGCATTGTAATCATGAATGTAATATGGTATCTCATGTGTTCGTGCAAAATGGACATGCAGATCCACCAAACTTGTTGGTTGGACTCAACTCCCGCTTTTATTTCTGAACTTTTAGTGGACGATGTAAGCATTGTTTAAATTTAATAAAACTAGCCATGGCGGCCTTTCCCTAAAAAATATATATGTCTAAAACTCTCAACAATGAAATAGTAAAGATATTGCGTGGTTTATATCCACCATTATAAAGAGAGCATTGCAACGTACTCCTCATCTTTGTTTGTTTCTCACTCAATTTTCTCACCCAGAATTTTATCCCTGAAATATTTCAGCTAAAATTTTGAACTCATCTACAAACGATCCACCGAAAAAAGATTCAAATATTTCTGCATATATATATAATATATATGTGTATATATATTATATATATATATATAAGTTTCTCCCATTCCGATCACTATGCTAGTCTCGAACTAAACAGTCGTAGTGTGATTTCAAATAAACTATCTTCCTAAAATTTCTACATAATGCTCGTAACGTCCAACAATGTGAAAAAATTCAAGCACTACTCTCCACATTCCAAAAGATAAGGTGCATTTGAATTTTTTCACAAATGTACAATATTTATTATAATTTTCACTTTTGTTGTGCCTACAAAATTAGTAAAATTACATATGACATAAAAGTGCTTTGACATGACAAAACGATGATACTATTATCCGTGTAATTCTGATATATTAGTGGTCAAAGCTTACAATGTTGCTAGCACGTATATTTATGTGCCTTATATTTTTGGAATAGCTAGAGTATACCAATATTAGCTATACTACTCCTAAACAATCCAGATCTGGCGCCACATTTCAGGCGGGGCGTAAGAACTGCCTGAGCTACACCCCCATATGAGGTGTTCTAGCTAGAAAACCCACCAGATATGAAAAAAATGTAACATTCACCTCTCACATATAATTATATTTGGTGGCGCTACTTTTGGCTAACCATAGATATGCTACATTTTGGACTATGATTTTTCATGTTCGTCAATTGGGGTGATACTTCTGAGGAAGGGTTTTTGGCCCGCATATAATCCTCTACCTCAAGCGGTTAATGCCCTGTCTGCCAGGAAGGAAAGTTCTTGTCTCACACGGAGATTTATGAATGGTTGGAGATGTGTATCCACTTTACATGTTTCAGCAGATACAATACAACTATCATTTTTCCCCAGAGAAAATAATATAACGGTAAACTATTGGAACCTGGAATGTTTTTATGTATGTTTGGGTCTAGCGAAAAAGAAGTATGTATGTTTTGGTCAATAATAGAAAATAAAATATCCACTATTAAAAGGGAGCTGGCACATTCTCCTCACTTCCTCTTCCCGCCCCCATACCTTGCGTTTTTCCTCTGCACGCTCCCTGGTTTAGAACAATCTAAACTAAATCGTTACTTTTCTTTCCATGTCCTATTGGAAATCCTGTCTTGCAAAATTTATGAAAATCATGTCCTGCATTAACTCAATCAAATCAAATCATATCTTATGAAAACCTCAACTAAATCAAAACTTGCCTTGCCTTCCCCTACACATACTCAAGTAAAATCAAATCTTACAAAAAATCAGGAATATGATGGGCGTAAGGTATATGCCAGACATGATTCGTGTTGAACCACTACCCCTGTTGCAACACATGAGCAATTTTCTAGTATAGAATTATATATGACTTTGTTGGGTTAACAATGTAAACTATGTGAATTCTAAGAAAGTGCTTAACTTAGCCTAATAATATTTAGATAGTGGCTCACGTTCTCACAATCATGCACTCTATTAATCGACAATAGTCGGTGAAAACTAAAAGATACATTGTTTAAAACAACAAGAAGTTATTGAATAAAAGACAAGGTTTCAAAATAATAACAAACAATTTGAAAGCGAAGTGCACTAAACAAAACCATAAGTTTTCATTGGAAAGAAAAGGACGTTTACAAAACTTTGGCAAGGGGTTGGATTTCCCCGCGCACACCGTATTACAACAATGAACATTCATGGAAACTATCCTGCAAAACTCTGATAGTATTATTTTCATACATAGGGGCGTGCGCGGGGAATCATTAACATTTATCTTTGTGACAATAAGAAATATACATCAAGTACATGGAAAATGATGCAAATTGTTAGAAAATGTATAAATAGTTGACTTAATTAATCCAAAAACCATGGCATGCCACTCTCTTGCTAAAATTGCAAATCTATTCCTGTTCAATTAAATGCATCAACACATACACAACATCAAAAGATATGCATGGGGTGCAACTATAATTTGGATAACATGTGATCGATGTACAATGTTCCGAATAAGTTTAATATGAAATTTATTTATTAGTGCACCATGCATCGACTTTCTATAAGGCATGTTTGTGAATTTTTTCTTGAAGTTGTCCTATTCTTAAATAAGGTGAGCTATTAATATGACTAAACTTGAGGTATTCAATTCATGTAATTAAATGAGGTAAGCAAATTGATAAAAGTGGGACACATGATTTATCGTATAGAGAAGGAAACACCCAGGGGCTTGATACGTGATACATCTCCAACGTATCTATAATTTTGTATTGTTCCATACTATATTATATTCTGTTTTGGACATTATTGGGCTTTATTATACACTTTTATATTATTTTTGGGACTAATCTATTAACCGGAGGCCTAGCCCAGAATTGTTGTTTTTTTTGCCTATTTTAGGGTTTCACAGAAAAAGAATATCAAACGGAGTACAAACGGAATGAAACCTTCGGGAACGTGATTTTTGGAATGAACATGATCCAGAGGACTTGGACCCTATGTCAAGACATCAACCAGGAGGCCACGAGGTAGGGGGGCGCGCCTACCCCCTGGGCGTGCCCTCCACCCTCGTGGGCCCCATGTTGCTCCACCGACATACTCCTTCCTCCTATATATACCTACGTACCCCCAACTACCAAATACGGAGCCAAAACCCTAATTCTACCACCATAACTTTCTGTATCCACGAGATCCCATCTTGGGGCCTGTTCCGGAGCTCCGTCGGAGGGGGCATCGATCACGGAGGGCTTCTACATCAACACCATAGCCCTTCCGATGAAGTGTGAGTAGTTTACCTCAGACCTACGGGTCCATAGTTATTAGCTAGATGGCTTCTTCTCTCTTTTTGGATCTCAATACAAAGTTCTCCCCCTCTCTTGTGGAGATCTATTCGATGTAATCTTCTTTTGCGGTGTGTTTGTTGAGACCGATGAATTGTGGGTTTATGATCAAGTTTATCTAAGAACAATATTTGAATCTTCTCTGAATTCTTTTATGTATGATTGGTTATCTTTGCAAGTCTCTTCGAATTATCAGTTTGGTTTGGCCTACTAGATTGATCTTTCTTGCAATGGGAGAAGTGCTTAGCTTTGGGTTCAATCTTGCGGTGTCCTTTCCCAGTGACAGTAGGGGCAGCAAGGCATGTATTGTATTGTTGCCATCGAGGATAACAAGATGGGGTTTATTTCATATTGCATGGGTTTATCCCTCTACATCATGTCATTTTGCTTAGAGCGTTACTCTGTTCTCTTGAACTTAATACTCTAGATGCATGCTGGATAGCGGCCGATGTGTGGAGTAATAGTAGTAGATGCAGGCACGAGTCGGTCTACTTGTCTCGAACGTGATGCCTATATACATGATCATACCTAGATATTCTCATAATTATGCTCAATTCTGTCAATTCCTCAACAGTAATTTGTTTACCCGCCGTGAATACTTATGCTCTCGAGAGAAGCCACTAGTGAAACCTATGGCCCCCGGGTCTATCTTCCATCATATTAATCTTCCAATACTTAGTTATTTTTATTGCCTTTTATTTTAGTTTGCATCTTTATCATAAAAATACCAAAAATATTATCTTATCATATCTATCAAATCTCACTCTTGTAAGTGACCGTGTAGGGATTGACAACCCCTTATCACGTTGGTTGCGAGGATTTATTTGTTTGTGTAGGTACGAGGGACTCATGCTTGGCCTCCTACTGGATTGATACCTTGGTTCTCAAAAACTGAGGGAAATACTTACGCTACTCTGCTACATCACCCTTTCCTCTTCAAGGGAAAACCAACGCAAGTGCTCAAGAGGTAGCAAGAAGGATTTCTGGCGCCGTTGCCGGGGAGGTCTACGCAAAAGTCAACATACCAAGTACCCATCACAACCCTTATCTCCCGCATTACATTATTTGCCATTTGCCTCTCGTTTTCCTCTCCCCCACTTCACCCTTGCGGTTTTATTCGCCCTCTTTCTCTCTATCCTCCCTCTCTTTCTCTATTTGCCTCTTTTTGCCCGTTCCTCGTTTGCTTGTGTGTTGGATTGCTTGCTTGTCATGATGGCTCAAGATAACACTAAATTGTGTGACTTTACCAATACCAACAACAATGATTTTATTAGCACTCCGATTGCTCCTCTTACCGATGCTGAATCTTGTGAATGTAATGCTGCCTTGCTGAATCTTGTCATGAAAGATATGTTTTCCGGCCTTCCTAGTGAAGATGCCGCTACCCATCTAAATAGCTTCGTTGATTTGTGTGATATGCAAAAGAAGAAAGATGTGGATAATGATATTGTTAAATTGAATCTATTTCCTTTTTCTCTTAGAGATCGTGCTAAAACTTGGTTTTCGTCTTTGCCTAAAAATAGTATTGATTCGTGGAATAAGTGCAAAGATGCTTTTATCTCTAAGTATTTTCCTCCCGCCAAGATCATGTCTCTTAGAAATGATATTATGAATTTTAAGCAACTTGATCATGAACATGTTGCACAAGCTTGGGAGAGGATGAAATTAATGATATGTAATTGCCCTACGCATGGTTTGAATTTGTGGATGATTATACAAAATTTTTATGCCGGATTGAATTTTGCTTCTAGAAATCTTTTACATTCGGCCGCGGGAGGCACTTTTATGGAAATCACTTTAGGAGAAGCTACTAAACTCCTAGATAATATTATGGTTAATTATTCTCAATGGCACACTGAAAGATCTACTAATAAGAAAGTGCATGCGATAGAAGAAATTAATTTTTTGAGTGGAAAGATGGATGAACTTATGAAATTATTTGCTAATAAAAGTGTTTCTTCTGATCCTAATGATATGCCTTTGTCTACTTTGATTGAGAATAATAATGAATCTATGGATGTGAATTTTGTTGGTAGGAATAATTTTGGTAACAATGCGTATAGAGGAAACTTTAATCCTAGGCCGTATCCTAGTAATTCCTCTAATAATTATGGTAGTTCCTACAACAATTCTTATGGAAATTATAATAAGATGCCCTCTGATTTTGAATCTAATATTAAAGAATTTATTACTTCGCAAAAGAATTTCAATGCTTTGATTGAAGAAAAATTTCTTAAGATTGATGAATTGGCTAGGAACGTTGATAGAATTTCTCTTGATGTTGATTCTTTGAAATTTAGATCTATTCCACCTAAGCATGATATCAATGAGTCTCTCAAAGCCATGAGAATTTCCATTGATGAGCGCAAAGAAAGAACCGCTAGGATGCGTGCTAAGAAAGATTGCTTTATAAAAGCGTGTTCTTCTAGTTTCCATGATAATAAAGATGAAGATCTAAAAGTTATTGATGTGTCCCCTATTAAATCTTTGTTTTGCAATATTAATCTTGATAATGATGGGACTGAATATGATCCACCTTTACCTAGACCGTGTTCCCAAAATTCGGAGTCTTTAGATCTTGATGCTAAAATTGTTAAAAGTGGGATTGAAGAAGTCAAAACTTTAAATATTAATGAACCCACTATTTTGGATTTCAAGGAATTTAATTATGATAATTGCTCTTTGATAGATTGTATTTTCTTGTTGCAATCCGTGCTAAATTCTCCTCATGCTTATAGTCAAAATAAAGCTTTTACTAAACATATCGTTGATGCTTTGATGCAATCTTATGAAGAAAAACTTGAGTTGGAAGTTTCTATCCCTAGAAAACTTTATGATGAGTGGGAACCTATTATTAAAATTGAAATTAAAGATCATGAATGCTATGCTTTGTGTGATTTGGGTGCTAGTGTTTCCACGATTCCAAAGACTTTGTGTGATTTGTTAGGTTTCCGTGATTTTGATGATTGCTCTTTAAACTTGCACCTTGCGGATTCCACTATTAAGAAACCTATGGGAAGAATTAATGATGTTATTATTGTTGCAAATAGGAATTATGTGCCTGTAGATTTTATTGTTCTTGACATAGATTGCAACCCTTCATGTCCTATTATTCTTGGTAGACCTTTCCTTAGAACGATTGGTGCAATCATTGATATGAAGAAGGGAAATATTAGATTCCAATTTCCGTTGGCATGGAACACTTCCCTATAAAGAAAATTAAATTATCTTATGAATCTATTATGAGATCCACTTATGGATGGCCTACCAAAGATGGCAACACGTAGATCTATCCTTGCTTTTTATGGCTAGCTAGGGGCGTTAAACGATAGCGCTTGTTGGGAGGCGACCCAATTTTATTTTTATTCCTTACTTTTTGCTCCTGTTTAGTAATAAATAATTTATCTAGCCTATGTTTTGGTTGTGTTTTTTGTGTTTAATTAGTGTTTGTGCCAAGTAGAACCATTGGGAAGACTTGGGGAAAGTCTTGTTAAGCTTGCTGTAAAAAAACAGAAACTTTAGAGCTCACGAGAACTGCTGACATTTTTATTTGAAAAGTGCTATTTAGTTAATTATTTTTGCATATGATTAATAGATAAATTACTCACGTCCAGAAATTTATTTTAGAATTTTTGGGGTTCCAGATTTTGCGTTAGCTACAGATTACTACAGACTGTTCTGTTTTGACAGATTCTGTTTTTCGTGTGTTGTTTGCTTATTTTGATGAATCTATGGCCAGTAAAATAGTTTATAAACCATAGAGAAGTTGGAATACATTAGGTTTAACACCAATATAAATAAATAATGAGTTCATTACAGTACCTTGAAGTGGTGTTTTGTTTTCTTTCGCTAACGGAGCTCACGAGATTTTCTACTTTAAGTTTTGTGTTGTGAAGTTTTCAAGTTTTGGGTAAAGATTTGATGGATTATGGAACAAGGAGTGGCAAGAGCCTAAGCTTGGGGATGCCCATGGCACCCCCAAGATAATCTAAGGACACCTAAAAGCCAAAGCTTGGGTATGCCCCGGAAGGCATCCCCTCTTTCATCTACTTCTATCGGCAACTTTACTTGGAGCTATATTTTTATTTATCACATGATATGTGTTTTGCTTGGAGCGTCTTGTATTATTTGAGTATTTATTTATTAGTTTTCCAGAATCATCCTTGCTGCACACACCTTTTTGAAAGATACACACATGATTCGGAAATTATTAGAATACTCTATGTGCTTCACTTATATCTTTTGAGTTATATAGTTTTTGCTCTAGTGCTTCACTTATATCTTTTAGATCATGTCGGTGGATTTGTTTTATAGAAACCATTGCTCTCTCATGCTGCACTTAGATTATTTTGAGAGGCCTACAAAACAGCATGGTAATTTTCTTTAATTATTTGAGGCATTCAAGATTAAATAAATAAAATTTTCTTATGAGTGTGTTGAATACTATGAGAAGTTTGAAACTTGATAATTGTTTTGAGATATGGAGATGGTGATATTAGAGTCGTGCTAGTTGAGTAGTTGTGAATTTGAGAAATGCTTGTGTTGAAGTTTGTGATTCGCGTAGCATGCACGTATGGTGAACCGTTATGTTAAGAAGTCGGAGCATGATGCATTTATTGATTGTACTCCTTATGAGTGGCGGTCGGGGACAAGCGGTGGTCTTTTCCTACCAATCTATCCCCATAGGAGCATGCGCGTAGTACTTTGCTTCGATAACTAATAGATTTTTGCAATAAGTATGTGAGTTCTTTATGACTAATGTTGTGTCCATGGATTATACGCACTCTCACCCTTCCACCATTGCTAGCCTCTCTACTACCGCACACCTTTCGCCGGTATCATACACCCACCATATACCTTCCTCAAAACAGCCACCATACCTACCTATCATGGCATTTCCATAGCCATTCCGAGATATATTGGCATGCAACTTTCCACCGTTCCGTTTATCATGACACCCTCCATCATTGTCATATTGCTTTGCATGATCATGTAGTTGCCATTTAGTTGTGGCAAAGCCACTGTTCATAATTCTTTCATATAAGTCACTCATGCATCATTGCTAACCCGGTACACCGCCGGAGGCATTCATATAGAGTCATATTTTGTTCTAAGTATCGAGTTGTAATCATTGAGTTGTAAATAAATAGAAGTGTGATGATCATCATTCATAGAGTATTGTCCCAAATAAAAAAAGGGGAAAAGGCCAAAGAAAAAAGGAAGCCCCCCAAAAAAGGGGGCAATACTACTATCTTTTTTTTTCCACACTTGTGCTTCAAAGTAGCACCATGATCTTCATAATAGAGAGTCTCCTATGTTATCACTTTCATATACTAGTGGGAATTTTCATTATAGAACTTGGCTTGTATATTCCAACGATGGGTTTCCTCAAAATGCCCTAGGTCTTCGTGAGCAAGCAAGTTGGATGCACACCCACTTAGTTTCTTTTTGTTGAGCTTTCATATATCTATAGCTCTAGTGCATCTGTTGCATGGCAATCCCTAATCACTCACATTGATATCTATTGATGGGCATCTCCATAGCCCGTTGATACGCCTAGTTGATGTGGGACTATCTTCTCCCTTTTTGTCTTCTCCACAACCACCATTCTATTCCACCTATAGTGCTATGTCCATGGCTCACGTTCATGTATTGCGTGAAGATTGAAAAAAATTTAGAACATTAAAAGTATGAAACAATTGCTTGGCTTGTCATCGGGGTTGTGCATGATTTGAATACTTTGTGCGGTGAAGATGGAGCATAGCCAGACTATATGATTTTGTAGGGATAACTTTCTTTGGCCATGTTATTTTGAAGAGACATAATTGCTTAGTTAGTATGCTTGAAGTATTATTATTTCTTTGTCAATATTAAACTTTTGTCTTCAATCTTTCGGATCTGAATATTCATACCACAATTAAGAGAATTACATTGAAATTATGCCAAGTAGCATTCCACATCAAAAATGTTGTTTTTATCATTTACCTACTCGAGGATGAGCAGGAATTAAGCTTGGGGATGCTTGATACGTCTCCAACGTATCTATAATTTTTTATTGTTCCATGCTATATTATATTCTGTTTTGGACATTATTGGGCTTTATTATACACTTTTATATTATTTTTGGGACTAACCTATTAACCATAGGCCCAACCCAGAATTGTGTTGGGGTACGTAGTAATTTCAAAATTTTCCTACGCGCACGCAAGATCATGGTGATGCAAAGCAACGAGAGGGGAGAGTGTTGTCTACGTACCAACACAGACCGACTGCGGAAGCGATCACACAACGTAGAGGAAGTAGTCGTACGTTTTCCCGATCCGACCGATCCAAGCACCGTTACTCCGGCACCTCCGAGTTCTTAGCACACGTACAGCTCGATGACGATCCCCGGGCTCCGATCCAGCAAAGCGTCGGGGAAGAGTTCCGCCAGCACGACGGCGTGGTGACGATCTTGATGTTCTACTGTCGCAGGGCTTCGCCTAAGCACCGCTACAATATGATCGAGGTGGAATATGGTGGCAGGGGCACCGCACACGGCTATGGAACGATCACGGGGATCAATTGTGTTTCTAGAGGTGCCCCCTGCCCCTGTATATAAATGAGCAAGGGGGAGAGGTGCGGCCAGCCTTGGGGCGCGCCAGGAGGAGTCCTACTCCCTCTGGGAGTAGGATCCCCCCCCTCAATCCTAGTTGGAATAGGAACCCTCAAGGGGGGGGGGGAGAGAGAGGGGGGCCGGCCACCTCTCCTAGTCCTAATAGGACTAGGGGAGGGGGGAGGCGCGCGGCCACCTAGGGCTGCCCCTTTCTCCTTTCCACTAAAGCCCACTAAGGCCCATTTAGCTCCCGGGGGGTTCCGGTAACCTCCCGGTACTCCGGTAAAATTCCGATTTCACCCGGAACACTTCCGATATCCAAACATAGGCTTCCAATATATCAATCTTTATGTCTCGACCCTTTCGAGACTCCTCGTCATGTCCGTGATCACATCCGGGACTCCGAAAAACCTTCGGTACATCAAAATGCATAAACTCATAATAACTGTCATCGTAACGTTAAGCGTGCGGACCCTACGGTTCGAGAACAATGTAGACATGACTGAGACACTTCTCCGGTCAATAACCAATAGCGGGACCTGGATGCCCATATTGGCTCCTACATATTCTACGAAGATCTTTATCGGTCAGACCGCATAACAACATACGTTGTTCCCTTTGTCATCGGTATGCTACTTGCCCGAGATTCGATCGTCGGTATCCAATACCTAGTTCAATCTCGTTACCGGCAAGTCTCTTTACTCGTTCTGTAATACATCATCCCGCAACCAACTCATTAGTTGCAATGCTTGCAAGGCTTATGTGATGTGCATTACCGAGAGGGCCCCAGAGATACCTCTCCGACAATCGGAGTGACAAATCCTAATCTCGAAATACGCCAACCCAACATCTACCTTTGGAGACACCTATAGAGCTCCTTTATAATCACCCTTTTACGTTGTGAAGTTTGGTAGCACACAAAGTGTTCCTCCGGTAAACGGGAGTTGCATAATCTCATAGTTATAGGAACATGTATATGTCATGAAGAAAAGCAAAAGCAACATACTAAACGATCGGGTGCTAAGCTAATGGAATGGGTCATGTCAATCAGATCATTCAACTAATGATGTGACCTCGTTAATCAAATAACAACTCTTTGTTCATGGTTAGGAAACATAACCATCTTTGATTAATGAGCTAGTCAAGTAGAGGCATACTAGTGACACTCTGTTTGTCTATGTATTCACACATGTATTATGTTTCCGGTTAATACAATTCTAGCATGAATAATAAACATTTATCATGATATAAGGAAATAAATAATAACTTTATTATTGTCTCTAGGGCATATTTCCTTCAGTCTCCCACTTGCACTAGAGTCAATAATCTAGATTACACTGTAATGATTCTAACACCCATGGAGCCTTGGTGCTGATCATGTTTTGCTCGTGGTAGAGGCTTAGTCAACGGGTCTGCAACATTCAGATCCGTATGTATCTTGCAAATCTCTATGTCTCCCACCTGGACTAGATCCCGGATGGAATTGAAGCGTCTCTTGATGTGTTTGGTCCTTTTGTGAAATCTGGATTCCTTTGCCAAGGCAATTGCACCAGTATTGTCACAAAAGATTTTCATTGGACCCGATGCACTAGGTATGACACCTAGATCGGATATGAACTCCTTCATCCAGACTCCTTCGTTCGCTGCTTCCGAAGCAACTATGTACTCCGCTTCACATGTAGATCCTGCTACGACGCTTTGTTTAGAACTGCACCAACTGACAGCTCCACCGTTTAATGTAAACACGTATCCGGTTTGTGATTTAGAATCGTCCGGATCGGTGTCAAAGCTTGCATCAACGTAACCTTTTACGGTGAGCTCTTTGTCACTTCCATACACGAGAAACATATCCTTAGTCCTTTTCAGGTACTTCAGGATGTTCTTGACCGCTGTCCAGTGATCCACTCCTGGATTACTTTGGTACCTCCCTGCTAAACTTATAGCAAGGCACACATCAGGTCTGGTACACAGCATTGCATACATGATAGAGCCTATGGCTGAAGCATAGGGAACATCTTTCATTTTCTCTCTATCTTCTGCAGTGGTCGGGCATTGAGTCTGACTCAACTTCACAACTTGTAACACAGGCAAGAACCCTTTCTTTGCTTGATCCATTTTGAACTTCTTCAAAATCTTGTCAAGGTATGTGCTTTGTGAAAGTCCAATTAAGCGTCTTGATCTATCTCTATAGATCTTTATGCCTAATATGTAAGCAGCTTCACCGAGGTCTTTCATTGAAAAACTCTTATTCAAGTATCCCTTTATGCTATCCAGAAATTCTATATCATTTCCAATCAGCAATATGTCATCCACATATAATATCAGAAATGCTACAGAGCTCCCACTCACTTTCTTGTAAATACAGGCTTCTCCGAAAGTCTGTATAAAACCAAATGCTTTGATCACACTATCAAAACGTTTATTCCAACTCCGAGAGGCTTGCACCAGTCCATAAATGGATCGCTGGAGCTTGCACACTTTGTTAGCTCCCTTTGGATCGACAAAACCTTCCGGTTGCATCATATACAACTCTTCTTCCAGAAATCCATTCAGGAATGCAGTTTTGACATCCATCTGCCAAATTTCATAATCATAAAATGCGGCAATTGCTAACATGATTCGGACATACTTAAGCATCGCTACGGGTGAGAAGGTCTCATCGTAGTCAACCCCTTGAACTTGTCGAAAACCTTTTGCGACAAGTCGAGCTTTGTAGACAGTAACATTACCATCAGCGTCAGTCTTCTTCTTGAAGATCCATTTATTCTCAATTGCTTGCCGATCATCGAGCAAGTCAACCAAAGTCCATACTTTGTTCTCATACATGGATCCCATCTCAGATTTCATGGCTTCAAGCCACTTTGCGGAATCTGGGCTCACCATCACTTCTTCATAGTTCGTAGGTTCATCATGATCTAGTAGCATGATTTCCAGAACAAGATTACCGTACCACTCTGGCGCGGATCTTACTCTGGTTGATCTACGTGGTTCAGTAGTATCTTGATCTGAAGTTTCATGATCATCATCATTAGCTTCCTCACTTATTGGTGTAGGTGTTGCTCCACCGACGTACTCCTTCCTCCTATATATACCTACGTACCCCCAAACTACCAGATACGGAGCCAAAACCTTAATTTCACCGCCGTAACTTTTTGTATCCATGAGATCCCATATTGGGGCCTGTTTCGGTGCTCCGCCGGAGGGGGCATCGATCACGGAGGGCTTCTACATCAACACCATAGCCCTTCCGATGAAGTGTGAGTAGTTTACCTCAGACCTACGGGTCCATAGTTATTAGCTAGATGGCTTCTTCTCTCTTTTTGGATCTCAATACAAAGTTCTCCCCCTCTCTTGTGGAGATCTATTCGATGTAATCTTCTTTTGCGGTGTGTTTGTTGAGACCGATGAATTGTGGGTTTATGATCAAGTTTATCTAAGAACAATATTTGAATCTTCTCTGAATTCTTTTATGTATGATTGGTTATCTTTGCAAGTCTCTTCGAATTATCAGTTTGGTTTGGCCTACTAGATTGATCTTTCTTGCAATGGGAGAAGTGCTTAGCTTTGGGTTCAATCTTGTGGTGTCCTTTCCCAGTAACAGTAGGGGCAGCAAGGCACGTATTGTATTGTTGCCATCGAGTATAACAAGATGGGGTTTATTTCATATTGCATGAGTTTATCCCTCTACATCATGTCATCTTGCTTAAAGTGTTACTCTGTTCTCTTGAAATTAATACTCTAGATGCATGCTGGATAGCGGTCAATGTGTGGAGTAATAGTAGTAGATGCAGGCAGGAGTCAGTCTACTTGTCTCGGACGTGATGCCTATATACATGATCATACCTAGATATTCTCATAATTATGCTCAATTCTGTCAATTGCTCAACAGTAATTTATTTACCCGCCGTGAACACTTATACTCTCGAGAGAAGCCACTAGTGAAACCTATGGCCCCCGGGTCTATCTTCCATCATATTAATCTTCCAATACTTAGTTATTTTTATTGCCTTTTATTTTACTTTGCATCTTTATCATAAAAATATCAAAAAAATTATCTTATCATATCTATCAGATCTCACTCTCGTAAGTGACCGTGTAGGGATTGACAACCCCTTATCGCGTTGGTTGCGAGGATTTATTTGTTTGTGTAGGTACGAGGGACTCGTGCGTGGCCTCCTACTAGATTGATACCTTGGTTCTTAAAAACTAAGGAAAATATTTACGCTACTCTGCTGCATCACCCTTTCCTCTTCAAGGGAAAACCAACGCAAGTGCTCAAGAGGTAGCAATACGTCTCCATCGTATTTATAATTTTTGATTGTTTCATGCTAATATTATACAACTTCCAGATACTTTTGGCAACATTTTATATGATTTATTGGACTAACATATTGATCCAGTGCCCAGTGCCAGTTCATGTTTGTTGCATATTTTTTGTTGAGAAGAATATCCATATCAAACGAAGTCCAAACGCGATAAAAATTTACGGAGAACTATTTTGGAATATTTGTGATTTTTGGGAGGTGAAATCAACGCAAACGGAGGCTCACGGCCTCCACAACCCACCAGGGCGCGCCGGGCACCCCCTGACGCGCCCAGGTGTGTTGTGCCCTTCCCGTAAGTCAGTTGGGGCCCTTCTTCGGGCGCAAGAAAGATAATTTATGGAAAAAATCGATTAAAAATTTCTGCGCAATTGGAGTTACGGACCTCCTTGAATTTAAGAAACGGTGAAGGGCCAGAAAATAGGAACGCGAAACAGAAGAGAACAGAGGGATAGATCCAATGTAGGAGGGGCTCCTACCCCTTCGCCACCATGGAGGCCATGGACCATAGGGGGAACTCTCCTCCCATCTAGGGGAAGGCCAAGGAAGAAGGAGAAGGAGGGGGCTCTCCTCCCTCTCTCCCGGTGGCGTCGGAACGCCGCCAGGGCAATCATCGTGTGACGCCGATCTACTTAAACAACTCCGTCATCTTCACCAACATTTTCATCACCTTCCCCCATCTATATTCAGCGGTACACTCTCCCACAACCCTTTGTACCCTCTACTTGAACATGGTGTTTTATGCTTCATACTATTATCCAATGATATGTTGCCATCCTATGATGTCAGAGTAGATTTTTGTTGTCCTATCAGTAATTGGTGAATTGCTATGGTTGGTTTAATTTGCTTACGGTTATGTTGATGTCCTTTGGTGCCCATCATATGAGCGCGCGTGTGGATCACACCATAGGGTCAGTTGTAGGTTTATAGGACTAGGCATTGGAGGGCAAGGGTGACAGCAACTTCAGCCTAAACATAGAAATTGATACGTATAGGATTGAAGGGGGCCAATATATATCTTAATGCTATGGTTGAGTTTTACCTTAATGAACGTTAGTAGTTGCGGATGCTTGTTAATAGTTCCAATCATAAGTGCATAGAATTTCAAGTAAGGGACGGCATGCTAGCAGTGGCCTCTCCCACATAAAAACTTGCTATCGGTCTAGCAACGTAGTCAATTGCTAAGGGACAATTTCGCAAACCCTACCACCATCAATCCACACTCATTTTACTAAATTTAATTGTTTCTTTATTTGAACAACACCTAACTTTTATTTTCACGTTCTTTATTATCTTGCAAATCTATCCACACCTACAAAGTACTTCTAGTTTTATTCTTGTTCTAGGTAAGCAAACGTTAAGTGTGTGTAGAGTTGTATCGGTGGTCGATAGAACTTAAGGGAACATTTGTTCTGCCTTTAGCTCCTCATTGGATTCGACACTCTTATTTATCAAAAAAGGCTACAAACGATCCCTATACTTGTGGCTTATCAAGGCTCTCTCAAGCACTGTGTAGAACTTAATTGTACAAGTTTGTGGGAAATAAAGCATCATTTCGATGCGTCACTACAATTTCATGAATATTTCCAGAAAGAGCGCATGAAAGGCACAAATGTACTTTTTTGTGTGGTCTAACTTATGTAGGAATCCACTCAAAATTCTATTATGAAAGAATTTCATATGATTCTTAAGTAGATGATGTCCTTATGGTCCAGTTGGCAACATATATAATTTTTTGTAGTCCTTAGAAATTCTCAACTCAAAGTGAACCATCGCTATACATCACTAGGTTTTCGTTAAATTTTTAAGAGAGAGCGCACATGCAAGACGTACACAAACATGTTTCTGATGAGGTCTAACTTAATGTAGGAATTGATTCCAAGTTCCGTTGGATGAAGGCATTCCATCTGATTTCTTAACTAGTTGATGTCATTGTTCCATGAAGTAAAATAGGAGTATTTGATTTTTAATAAAATCATAGCACTTCCAAAATTTTAAATTGGAAGACAACTTGAAACTATCGGGGAAAAGTATGTCATGTCCATTTAGTAGCAGCATATATAGGCAAGACATAGCTAGCTAGAGTAGATCTTTTCTGAGAAGTTTTTAATTGGCAAGCATCACCTTGGATTCATGTATATTATATTCACTAAAGAACAACTACATAGTTGTATTTCTAAATTTTTTTTGTAAGTTATTCAAAATTTAAGAAAATGTAGACAAGTCTTAAGGTCTTCTTTACAAGTCTTAAGTTTCCTTCAAGGAATAAATCTAGCTTGTTTTACGTAAGCTGGCTGTCACATGATACTGCTGGTTTGTCAATGATTTACTGGCTGACATAAGGTTTGGCCATTCTTGAGCGATCCAGCTCAACACCTCCGCTGCTGATGTGTCAATATATTACAGGCTGGGCAACACAGCTTCCAATAGGATTTGGCAAAAAGATCTGGCGGAATAATCTATCGAGTTCTTAATTGGTATTCAAATGAGACATAAAAATTCACGAGATCCTGCAAGGTTCAGTGATGTCCCCCTTGCATGCTGACCGGATGTGAGTAGAATAATACGGGAAACATATTTTAAAAAATTGACAATGGGCGTTTGTTGTCAAACAAGTACTATTAAGAACGTAGTTTATTCACAGGTCCACTGCAAGTGGATTTTCGACGTCCGCACATCTGATTAGGAAATGCTAGCTGAGCTGTGAGTTGAGAAAAGGGCAATAATGTGGAGAAAACAAAAACGAAGTCTTTTTCTGAGCATTTCAATTTTAGTAGCAGCCTGGTGTTACGGCAACAGATTGTTGTGCACAAGCTGGCATTGTGTTTGTCAAATCATATTTAATTTAACAAGCTCTTACGGTATTAAAATAAAATTTACAACACTTCCCACAAAGGGTGGACAAATTACATATTGTTTGTTCCATTAATTGTAAGCACACAATAGTGAGCATCTCTAGTTGATTCTCTAAAAAAGCTACTCCCTCGGTCCCTAAAATTCTCTAAAAAGACTTATATTTAGAAAAGGAGGGAGTATATTTCAAAGGAAAATTTTAGGTTTTAGAGAATTAACCCCTGTCTAGCAGATCCCCTGAACGTCTAACTCCATAAAATTATAAGTTTGCATAGCTTAAAACACTACCCTCTAGCAAAAAGTCACTTTGGAACCCGGGTGCATTGGAGCACTATTTTTTGAACTGTGCCAAAATGCTATTTTGAAGTTTCAAAAAATTCTGAAAACAAATCAACATGTTTATATGAATGTATGTTACACATGTGTAAATTTTGATGCTGAAATAAGTAACCATGTGAGTTACACAAAAATGACAAAGTCATGATTTTGGAAAGATGAACAGTGCATGCATTATTTACTATTTGGAATCACCATTTTGTCATTTTTGTATAGGTCGCATATTTACTTATTTCATCGCCAAACTTTACACGTGTATAATATACATCCATATGATCACGTAGATTGTTTTTCAGAATGTTTTGAAACCTTAAATGTGATTTTTAAAGTATTTAAAATAAGGTCCTCCAATACATCCGGGTTCCAAAAATCCTAGCCTATATTTTACTCCGAAGAGAACAACACTCAATATAAGTAGAGAGATGAACAGGCCACCCATGGCCACTGCCGCCGCGGCACACCTCCGCGTCAGCCACCCGGCCCCGTCCACTCCGCCACCTATGAGATCGAATGTATCTTATACCGGGATTACGTTACATACGTGCTGTCCTTTTCGGCTATGGAGATATTTGCTGCACCTTCTCCGTTGCCGTCTTTGTCAACGGGAGATATGGCGCGGGCCAAAGCGAGCCATTGTTGTCAACTTGTCATGCAGCGTACGAACGGTGAGAAGGGAGGTCCGTCCCGGAAGACGGTGCTGCCGGATTAGAAAAATCTGGGAGCGCGCTTTGTTAAGCATATATATGCGGGTCAATGACTTGACGTACGAAGTGGCATGATCTGCGAACCAACCTGTGGTTGAAATGGTTAGGTGGACAGTGGTATCCCCAATCCACCAGGGTTCAAATCCTGGTGCTCGCATTATTCCTGGATTTATTTCAGGATTTCCGGCGATGCGCTTTCAGTGGGAGGAGACGTTCCTGTCGACGACGATGCGCGTGTATATGAGCGCTTGTGTCTGTACTGATGCTTAAAAAAAAAGTGGCACGATCTGAGGAAGGCACATGTGAAGGATCGAAAATATCAAAATAAGACAAGATAGGAGTATATAGCATCCACTTGCGCCGATAGGTAGTTGGGATGAGCTAGCTAGAGATTGATCGGAGGCGGAGGCGGAATATTGGCAACCACTTCCGGCGCTTCGTCCCCAAGCTCACTTCCGGCACACTATGGCGTTCTTCGGAATGGCGGACAGCGGATCTGCCACCGATCACTTCGGATCCGTCAACTAGGATAGCGTCCCTTGCGGGATGGAGCAGGTTATGACCGTCCCAATTGCCCTCCGCTGCTATCCGGAGGACCGTGCCCGACCGACGACTGGACTAGTCCAGTGCGACTCCATTGTGTCGGCGCAATGGGCACTCGGATCCGCCGGTGCTGGAGCATCGCGGTCCGTCAGGGTCCCCATCTTCGGCACCCCGGTGTATGAGTGCTATAAAGACCGGTGTGCTCTCTATTTACGTTGCATGCGTTTGTATGGATTTGAGATTTGCTAATTGAGGAGTCCAGTTGTGCGTAGGAAAATTGAAGGTCTAACCAGTCACTGTTTAAGGACGCGCACAGACGCATCTGCAGGTGTTTGAGGGGTCAATTTTGTTGTATCCGGTTGTAGATGACTAGACAAAAACGGAGATACGGAACACTAGAAAGAAAATTGCTTGTCTTAGGCACCTCCAACGCTAACTCTCAAAACGAACACATTATCTGTCCATGGATTGATCCGGACCAGTCCGCGCTGCGAGAACTGACCATCCAACACTGTCACTAAAACTTTTGCCTTTTTTTTAAGTCCGCGAGCTCAAATTAACAACATACCAAATCATAGATAACTGAAAATATTCGAATGCAACGGAAGTTCTAATTTAAATATTACAATCCAAGTAAGTTTTCATATTAAATTAGTGCAATGTTGAATTCAACTAGCACACGAGAAACATAAAATAGAAACTTGTTCATATTGAATGGCATATATGTCCCTGATATTCTTCCTAGTTGAATCTATTAAGATCCACCTCCTCAAAGGCTTTTGAACAGCAATCACCACCCTTGCTCTAAAAAAACCCCTACAGGATCAAATTGAACTGAGGCCACCTGCTCATCAATTTTTATGCAACCTCTAGACCCCATGTCTCATTTTACAAGTTAAAGGGGAGGTTAAGAACCCTGGCCCACAATTGAAATTTATCAAAGAGGTAACATTACTGGTGGTGCTTAAACGTGCCACCGATATTCACTTTGGTGCGTAAAGTTCAAAAATACACTGGATCTAGAACTTGGCACAAGCATACAAATATGATGGTATTCCTACCTGTGTAGACGTATAATGCGCTGACATGGCACTGCATTTTGATTAGCATGCACGCATGACGTATGACCCACTTCTAACAGAGGGCTTGCTTTAGTCTCTGTGACTAGTGGGCCCCACATGTTAGCACAAAGGAAAAATCCTTCAGGCTTTGTTCAGTTAATCCCATCCCTAGATGGATTGGAGGGGATTTGCAGAGATTTTGGCTTGTAGGGGATTAATTCCCCCTCAATTCCTTCAAATCCACCTCAACCGAACAAGCCCTTAGTTATAGTGCCAGGGATTCGAACTAGCGTCCTGTAGATAGCAAACAAGCCATGCTAGCCACTACGCCACCTAAAATTTGGTGTTACCTTAGTGTAAACTTCCTATCTATTATATAAAGACAAAAAAGCAGATCCGTGTGGTTTAAAAGGGCTGGAGTCAGTGCGGCCAGTGTTAGCTTTATTTTATACTCCCTTCTTCCTTTATATTAGGTGCATTTGTTTTGTGATAAAATTCCATAACGTAAGGTGCATTTCATCTTATTTCTCGTAATTCTATTTGTATCCTTCCAGAAAAAGGAAAGTATTTCTCTCCTGATTGCAACTATTTCTCCTTGTATAAAAATAGGAAAGTATATCTCTGCCGATTGTGTGTATATTTTATTTTCTTGGCCTAAATGATTTACTTGTTTCTAATCAACAAATTAGCCAAAGGCGAACCAACATGTGGTTGGGATGGTTAGGTGGACAGTGGTATCCCCAGCCCACCAGGGGTTCAAATCCTGGTGCTAGCATTTATCCTGCAATTATTTTGAGATTTTCGGCGATACACTTTCAGTGGGAGAAGACGTTCCCGACGATTACGAGACGCCTACGATTACTTCGTAAAATCAAAAGATGATATGCCGGCTCAGTCTCTCGATGGTGCTCATAGGGATAAGGTGTGCGTGTGTGCGTTCATAGGGATGAGTGTATGCACGTTTATATGAGCGATTGCGTCTGTATTGTGTTAAAAAAACAAATTAGCCAAGGGTAATTACATCCTAGATTGTCTATAATTATGTTCCTTGGTCACCGTGCCAAAAATAATACACCTTAAATAAGGAATGGGTGGAGCATGTTTTTCGAATTTGTATAAAGTACTAGATATTTCTCAAAAAATTAAGTACGTAAATTATAACGACAGTAATAAATGTAAAGTTCAAATATGTGTTATAAATATTATACATACAAAAGATAACTTATTTAGCAAAATGTTCAAGTAATTTTAAATAGTATTCGCGTATTATTTTTGAAAAACTCATATAAATTAAATTTTATTTATGGTTATAAACATGTTTGTATAGTTTATAATATAATTAAATATTTGTTAAATTAAAATAATAATTATTATTTTAAGCATAAAAATATTTGAACAATTATATGCAAATTTTTATGATGTATAAGTTTGTTATTTAAGATTTTTTTTCTATAACTAAAAATATTCACAATTATGCACAAACTAGTTTTTTATAAATATTTACATCTGACTATATTTCAGTAATATATAAATTATGAATATGTACCACGAGTGAAAGTTATTACTAGAGAATTTTAATAAAAATGTGAATATTTTAAAGAATTACACTAGGATTTTATAAATAAGTTATATTTGTACATATAATATTCGTAACACATGAATATTTGAAATTTGTTTTTTTACTATGATTGTAGTTGACAAACTTTTACAAATTTCTGAATAAAGCTAACATGCGCAAAATGGGCTGCACTGATTGCAGCCCATCTAAAAGTCACGCCCATCTTCCTAGAAGTGACGTAGAGTGTACGACTATGGATATGAGAAATTGAATGGCCAAGTTGCTAGCGCAATCCGCTTGCAAATGCAACGTCGTGAGTTCGAATCCGTTTGTGCTGACGTATGGGTCCGCCGGTTATAGAGACACTTATAAAGCAAGCCATCTGTGATAAGCGGGTCTCATCCCATGTGTGCATGCTGATAAAAATACGGTGTCACATTAGCGCATTATACGTCTATGGATGAAATTATCACCGTATTTGCACGTTTGTGCCAAGTTCAAGAACCAGTTCGACGTATTTTTTAAGTTCAGGCACTAAAGTGCACATTAATGCCAAGTTTAAGCATCACCGTTGATATACTGTCGTGGATTTGTCACGGCAGATGTCCTTAGTATGAGGACTTAGTCGTGAGGCCAACGCATCTATGTAGTAGCTTGAAAGGGGTTGAGTGGGATGAGAGACACGAGGTTTTACCCAGGTTCGTCCCCTCACGTTGGAGGTAAAAGCCTACATCCTGCTTCATTGATATTGATGATGATGATGATGCTCACGATTATAAGGGTGCTCTTTTGCTACCTCTATTTCCAGAGCTATTGACTTGTCTGTCTCAACTTCTTCCCCTTGGAGTGCCCTGTCCCTTCTTATATAAGTTCAAGGGGCGGTTTGCATGTGGAGTCCTAATAGGATTAGGACAATTCTATTACAAGTGGAATCCTAGTCTTGCTTTCTTTGTAAGGAAATACTCCTTATGCCTTTCCTCTTAAGCCGGTCTGTCATAACATGAGCCAGCCTACTGGGCCTTGGGCCTTGTCATCTACCTGACCCGTCGTCGAGGTCATTAGTGAGTCACCAGACTAGTGAGTCGCCAGCCGGGTCATATATCTGGCCGGGTCATACTGCAGGGTATATCCCCGACAATTACCTCAATAATAATCAGAGGATGGAAGCGACCAAATTTGGTGTTTTGACCCTTTTATAGAAGTTGAACGAGATTTGACCCTGCTTTGGTAAAATTTCGGGATCTGACTCTTTTCCTACCGCCGGGGTCGATGACGGTAGGGTAACACAACCTACCGCCATAGTCTCCGGCAGTAAGACTTAACAGTGCTGTCATGTCCATTTGATATATAAAATACCTACCACCAAAGGCCTTGGCGGTAGGATGTGTTAGCCTACCGTCAGAGAGCCTGGCAGTAGGAGCATCTCCAGCCGCGCCACCAATAGGCCCCAAGGCCATTTTTTAGCGCTGGCGCCGAAAATTCGGCCCAGTCGCGCCCCTAGGAGCCCGTTTTTCGCCGGTTAGGCCCTAAACTGGCGCCGGTGCACCCAGGCCGAACCCGGCACGCTGGGGGCGCCGGGGAAACTGTTTTTGGCGCGAACGGGAATGGGACCGCCGAGTCAGCGACACGCCGCTTCGTCGTCCTCATCGCCTCGGTTCTCGCAGGAATCAATGCCAAGGCTGTCGCGCCTTTTAGCCTTCCCTTGATGCCACACGGGCGGCGCAGTGAAGGCGCCGCGGCGGGTGTCCCGCCCACTCCCGCCATGCGGCACCCGGCGGGCAGCTTCTCATTGCCCTGCTTCGGCTATAAAAGTCGACCTCCCCGCCGGTGCACGTCACAGTCGCCACAACTCTCCACCTCTTTCGCCTCATCTCGCCACAGAAGCTACTCTCCCCCTCTTCCCCTGCCGACGAGCAATGTGAAGGAAATATGCCCTAGAGGCAATAATAAAATTGTTATTTATATTTCCTTATATCATGATAAATATTTATTATTCTTGCTAGAATTGTATTAACCTGAAACTTAGTACATGTGTGAATACATAGACAAACAAAGTGTCCCTAGTATGCCTCTGAAGGAAATATGCCCTAGAGGCAATAATAAAGTTGTTATTTATATTTCCTTATATCATGATAAATTTTTATTATTCATGTTAGAATTGTATTAACCGGAAACTTAGTACATGTGTGAATACATTGACAAACAGAGTGTCCCTAGTATGCCTCGACTTGACTAGCTCGTTAATCAAAGATAGTTAAATTTCCTAGCCATGGACATGTGTTGTCATTTGATGAACGGGATCACTAAAGGAAATATGCCCTAGAGGCAATAATAAAGTTGTTATTTATATTTCCTTATACCATGATAAATGTTTATTTATGCTAGAATTGTATTAACGGGAAACTTAGTACATGTGTGAATACATAGACAAAATGAATGTCACTAGTATGCCTCTACTTGACTAGCTCGTTAATCAAAGATGGTTATGTTTCCTAGCCATGTACATGAGTTGTCATTTGATTAATGGGATCACATCATTAGAGAATGATGTTATTGACTTGAACCATTCGTTAGCTTAGCACGATGATCGTTTAGTTTGTTGCTATTGCTTTCTTCATAACTTATACATGTTCCTATGACTATGAGATTATGCAACTCCCGAATACCGGAGGAACACTTAGTGTGCTATCAAACGTCACAAACATAACTGGGTGACTATAAAGATGCTCTACGGATGACAAAGGGAACAACATATGTTGTTATGCGGTTTGACCGATAAAGATCTCCGTAGAATATGTAGGAACCAATATGAGCATCCATGTTCCGCTATTGGTTATTGACCGGAGATGAGTCTCAGTCATGTCTACATAGTTCTCGAACCCGTAGGGTCCGCACGGTTAACGTTCGGTGATGATCGATATTATGAGTTTATGTGTTTTGATGTACCGAAGGTTGTTTGGAGTCCCGGATATGATCACGGACATGACGAGGAGTCTCGAAATGGTCGATACATAAAGATTGATATATTGGACAGCTACGTTCGGACACCGGAAGTGTTCCGGGAGGTTTCGGATAAAACTGGAATGCTGGAGGGTTACCGGACCCCCCCGGAAAGATATTGGGCCCTTAGTGGGCTTTAGGGGAGAGAGAGGGAAGCAGCCAGGAGGTGCCCCCCCAAGGGAGTCCGAATTAGACTAGGGGAGGGGGGCGCGACCCCTCTTTCCCTCTCCCCCCCCCTCTTCTTCCTTCCCCCTCCTAGTAGGACTAGGAAAGGAGGAATCCTACTCCTACTAGGAGGAGGATTCCTCCCCCCTTGGCGCACCCTCTAGGGCCGGCCGGCCTCCTCCTCCCCTCCTTTATATACGGGGGAGGGGGCACCCCATAAACACACAAGTTGATTGTTTTAGCCGTGTGCGGTGCCCCCCTCCACAGATTTCCACCTCGGTCATATCGTTGTAGTGCTTAGGCGAAGGCCTGCGTCGGTAACTTCATCATCACTATCATCATGCCGTCGTGCTGATGTAGCTCTCCGTCGACACTCAGCTGGATCTAGAGTTCATGGGACGTCACTGAGGTGAACGTGTGCAGATCGCGGAGGTGTCGTACTTTCGGTGCTAGGATCGGTCGGATCGTGAAGACGTACGACTACATCAACATCGTTGTCATAACGCTCCCGCTTACGGTCTACGAGGGTACGTGGACAACACTCTCCCCTCTCGTTGCTATGCATCACCTTGATGGATCTTGCATGATCGTAGGAATTTTTTTGAAATCACTGCGTTCCCCAACAGTGGCATGAGAGCCAGGTCTATGCGTAGATGTTATATGCATGAGTAGAACACAAAGGAGTTGTTGGCGTGGGTATATACATATTGCTTGCCATCACTAGTTGATTCTTGATTCAGCGGTATTGTTGGATGAAACGGATCAAACTGACATTACGCGTATGCTTACGCGAGACTGGTTCTACCGACGTGCTTCGCACACAGGTGGCTAGTGGGTGTTAGTTTCTCCAACTTTAGTTGAATCGGATTCAATGAACAGGGTTCTTTCTGAAGATCAAAAATCAATCACTATACCGCGTTGTGGTTTTTGATGCTCATCCCGTAGCAGCCACGTAAAACTTGCAACAACAAAGTAGAGGACGTCTAACTTGTTTTTGCATGGCATGTTGTGATGTGATATGGTCAAGACGTGACGAGATATAAATTGCTGTATGAGATGATCATGTTTTGTTAAAGTTATCGACAACTGGCAGGAGCCTTATGGTTGTCTCTTTATTGCATAAGATGCAAGCGCCATATAATTGCTTTACTTTATCGCTATGCGATAGCAATAGTTGCAAAGCAATAGTTGGCGAGACGACCATGTGACGACACATTGATAAAGATCAAGATGATGGAGATCATGGTGTCATGCCGGTGACGATGGAGATCATGACGGTTCTTTGGAGATGAAGATCAAAGGCACAAGATGATGATGGCCGTATCATGTCACATATTTTGATTGCATGTGATGTTTATCTTTTATGCATCTTATTTTGCTTAGTACGACGGTAACATTATGGGATGATCCCTTACTAAAATTTCAAGGTATAAGTGTTCTCCCTGAGTATGCACCGTTGCGACAGTTCTTCGTGCTGAGACACCACGTGATGATCGGGTGTGATAAGCTGTACGTTCACATATAACGGGTGCAAGCCATTTTTGCACATGCAGAATACTCGGGTTAAATTTGACGAGCCTAGCATATGCAGATATGGCCTCGGAACACGGAGACCGAAAGGTCGAGCTTGAATCATATAGTAGATATGATCAACATGGTGATGTTCACCATTGAAAACTACTCCATCTCACGTGATGATCGGACATGGTTTAGTTGATGTGGATCACGTGATCACTTAGATGATTAGAGGGGTGTCTATCTAAGTGGGAGTTCTTAAGTAATATGATTAATTGAACTTTAATTTATCATGAACTTAGTACCTAATAGTATTTTGCATATCTATGTTGTAGATCAATAGCTCGCGTATAGCTCCCTGTTTTATTTTTTGATATGTTCCTAGAGAAAAATAAGTTGAAAGATGATAGTAGCAATGATGCGGACTAGGTCTGTGATCTGAGGATTATCTGCACAGAAGAATTATGTCCTTGATGCACCGCTAGGTGACGGACCTATTGCAGGAGCAGATGCAGACGTTATGAATGTTTGGCAGAGCTCGGTATGACGACTACTTGATAGTTTAGTGCACCATGCTTTACGGCTTAGAACCTGGACTTCAAAAACGTTTTGAACGCCATGGGACATATAAGATGCTCCAAGAACTGAAATTTGTATTTCAGACTCATGCCCGAGTCGAGAGGTATGAGACCTCTGACAAATACTTTGCCTACAAGACAGACAAGAATAGCTCAACCAGTGAGCATGTGCTCAGAATGTCTGAGCACTACAATCGCTTGAATCAAGTGGGAGTTAATCTTCCAGATAAGATAGTGATTGACAGAGTTCTCTAGTCACTATCACCAAGTTACTGGAACTTCGTGATGAACTATAATATGCAAGGGATGACGAAAACGATCCCCCGAGCTCTTCACGATGCTGAAATCGGCGAAGGTAGAAATCAAGAAAAGCATCAAGTGTTGATGGTTGACAAGACCACTAGTTTCAAGTAAAAGGGCAAGGGAAAGAAAGGGAACTTCAAGAAGAATGGCAAGCAAGTTGCTACTCCCATGAAGAAGCCCAAAGCTAGACCCAAGCCTAAAACTGAGTGCTTCTACTGCAAAGGACATGGTCACTAGAAGCGGAACTACCCCCAAATAATTGGTGGATAAGAAGGATGGCAAAGTGAACAAAGGTATATTTGATATACAGATTATTGATGTGTACTTTACTAGTGTTCATAGTAACCCCTAGGTATTTGATACCGATTCAGTTGCTAAGATTAGTAACTCGAAATAGGAGTTACAAAATGAACAGAGACTAGTTGAGGGCAAAGTGACAATGTGTGTTGGAAGAGATTCCAAGGTTGATAAGATCACCATCGCATACTCCCTCTACCTTCGGGATTAGTGATGAACCTAAATAAATGTTATTTGGTGTTTGCGTTGAGCATAATATCATTGGATCATGTTTATTGCAATACAGTTATTCATTTAAGTCAAAGAATAATTGTTGTTCTGTTTACATGAATAAAACCTTCTATGGTCATACACTTAAAATAAATGGTTTATTGAATCTTGATCGTAGCGATACACATATTCATAATCTTGAAGCCAAAAGATGCAAAGTTAATAATGATAGTGCAACTTATTTGTGGCACTGCCGTTTAGGTCATATTGGTGTAAAGTGCATGAAGAAACTCCATGCTGATGGGTTTTTGGAATCACTTGATTATGAATCACTTGATACTTGCGAACCATGCCTCATGGGCAAGATGACTAAGACTCCATTCTCCGGAACAATGGAGCGAGCCACTGACTTATTGGAAATAATACATACCGATGTATATGGTCCGATGAATGTTGATGCCCGCGGCGGGTATCATTATTTTCTTACCTTCACAGATGATTTGAGCAGATATGGGTATATCTACTTGATGAAACATAAGTCTGAAACATTTGAAAAGTTCAAAGAATTTCAGAGTGAAGTGGAAAATCATCGTAACAAGAAAATTAAGTTTCTACGATCAGATCGTGGAGGTGAATATTTGAGTTATGAGTTTGGTCTTCATTTGAAACAATGCGGAATAGTTTCACAACTCACGCCACCTGGAACACCACAGCGTAATGGTGTGTCCGAACATCGTAACCGCACTTTATTAGATATGGTGCGATCTATGATGTCTCTTACTGATTTAGCGCTATCGTTTTGGGGTTATGCTTTGGAGACGGCTGCATTCACGTTAAATAGGGCACCATCAAAATCCGTTGAGACGACACCTTATGAACTGTGGTTTGGCAAGAAACCCAAGTTGTCATTTCTTAAAGTTTGGGGTTGCGATGCTTATGTGAAAAAGCTTCAACCTAATAAGCTCGAACCCAAATCAAAGAAATGTGTCTTCATAGGATACCCAAAGGAGACTGTTGGGTGCACCTTCTATCACAGATCCGAAGGCAAGATATTCGTTGCCAAGAATGGATCCTTTCTAGAGAAGGAGTTTCTCTCGAAAGAAGTGAGTGGGAGGAAAGTAGAACTTGATGAGGTAACTGTACCTACTTCGTTATTGGAAAGTAGTTCATCATAGAAATCAGTTCCAGTGATTCCTACACCAGTAAGTGAGGAAGCTAATGATGATGATCCTGAAACTTATGATCAAGTTACTACCTAACCTCATTGATCAACCAGAGTAAGATCCGCACCAGAGTGGTATGGTAATTCTGTTCTGGAGGTCATGTTACTTAACCATGACGAAACTACGAACTATGAGGAAGCGATGATGAGCCCAGATTCCGCAAAATGGCTTGAGGTCATGAAATCTGAGATGGGATCCATGTATGAGAACAAAGTGTAGACTTTGGTTGACTTGCCCGATGATCGGCAAGCCATAGAGAGTAAATGGTTCTTCAAGAAGAAGACTAACGATGACGGTAATGTTACTGTCTACAAAGCTCGACTTGTTGCAAAAGGTTTTCGACAAGTTCAAGGAGTTGACTACGATGAGACCTTCTCACCCGTACCGATGCTTTAGTCCGTCCGAATCATGTTAGCAATTGCCGCATTTTATGATTATGAAATTTGGCAAATGGATGTCAAAATTGCATTCCTTAATGGATATCTTAAAGAAGAGTTATACATGATGCAACCAGAAGGTTTTGTCGATCCAAAAGGTGCTAAAAAACTATGCAAGCTCTAGCGATCTATTTATGGACTGGTGCATGCCTCTCGGAGTTGGAATATACGCTTCGATAGTGTGATCAAAGCATATGGTTTTATACAGACTTTTGGACAAGCCTGTATTTACAAGAAAGTGGGTGGGAGATCTGTAGCATTTCTGATATTATATGTGGATGACATATTGCTGATCAGAAATGATACTGAATTTCTGAATAGCATAAAAGGATACTTGAATAATAATTTTTCAATGAATAACCTCGGTGAAGCTGCTTATATATTGGGCATCAAGATCTATAGAGATAGATCAAGACGCTTAATTGAATTTCACAAAGCACATACCTTGATAAAGTTTTAAAGAAGTTCAAAATGGATCAAGCAAAGAAGGGGTTCTTGCTTGTGTTACAAGGTGTGAAGTTGACTCAGACTCAATGCCCGACCGCTACAGAACACCACAGCGTAATGGTGTGTCCGAACGTCGTAACCGCACTTTATTAGATATGGTGCGATCTATGATGTCTCTTACTGATTTACCGCTATCCTTTTGGGGCTATGCTTTAGAGATGGCTGCATTCACGTTAAATAGGGCACCATCAAAATCCGTTGAGACGACATCATATGAACTGTGGTTTGGCAAGAAACCCAAGTTGTCGTTTCTTAAAGTTTGGGGATGCGATGCTTATGTGAAAAAGCTTCAACCTGATAAGCTCGAACCCAAATCGGAGAAATGTGTCTTCATAGGATACCCAAAGGAGACTCTTGGGTACACCTTCTATGACAAATCCGAAGGCAAGATATTCGTTGCTAAGAATGGATCCTTTCTAGAGAAGGAGTTTCTCTCAAAAGAAGTGAGTGATAGGAAAGTAGAACATGATGAGGTAACTGTACCTTCTCCCTTATTGGAAAGTAGTTCATCACATAAATCAGTTCGAGTGATTCCTACACCAATTAGTGAGGAAGCTAATGATGATAATCATGAAAGTTCTGATCAAGTTACTACCTAACCTCGTAGGTCAACTAGAGCAAGATCCGTACCAGAGTGGTACGGTAATCCTGTTCTGGAGGTCATGTTACTTGACCATGACGAACCTACGAACTATGAGGAAGCGATGATGAGCCCAGATTCCACAAAATGGCTAGAGGCCATGAAATCTGAGATGGCATCCATGTACGAGAACAAAGTATGGACTTTGGTTGACTTGCCCGATGATCGGCAAGCCATAGATAATAAATGAATCTTCAAGAAGAAGACTGGCGCTGACGGTAATGTTACTGTCTACAAAGCTCGACTTGCTGCAAAAGGTTTTCGACAAGTTCAAGGAGTTGACTACGATGAGACCTTCTCACCCGTAGAGATGCTTAAGTCTGCCCGAATCATGTTAGCAATAGCCGCATTTTATGATTATGAAATTTGGCAAATTGATGTCAAAACTGCATTCCTTAATCAATATCTTAAAGAAGAGTTGTATATGACGCAACCAGAAGGTTTTGTCGATCCAAAAGGTGCTAACAAAGTGTGCAAGCTCCAGCGATCCATTTATGGACTGGTGCAAGCCTCTTGGAGTTGGAATATACACTTTGATAGTGTGATCAAAGCATATGGTTTTATACAGACTTTTGGAGAAGCCTGTATTTACAAGAAAGTGAGTGGGAGCTCCGTAGCATTCTGATATTATACGTGGATGACATATTATTGATCGGAAATGATACTGAATTTCTGAATATCATAAAAGGATACTTGAATAAGATTTTTGCAATGAAAGACCTCGGTGAAGCTGCTTATATATTGGGCATCAAGATCTATAGAGATAGGTCAAGACGCTTAATTGGACTTTCACAAAGCACATACCTTGATAAAGCTTTGAAGAAGTTCAAAATGGATCAGTCAAAGAAAGAGTCTTGCCTGTGTTATAAGGTGTGAAGTTGAGTCAGACTCAATGCCCGACCACTTCAGAAGATAGAGAGAAAATTAAAGTCATTCCCTATGCCTCAGCCATAGGTTCTATCATGTATGCAATGTTGTGTACCAGACCTGATGTGTGCCTTGCT
This sequence comes from Triticum urartu, assembly GCF_003073215.2. NCBI lineage: Eukaryota > Viridiplantae > Streptophyta > Magnoliopsida > Poales > Poaceae > Triticum > Triticum urartu. The sequence continues at coordinate 394,949,293 of NC_053022.1, read as the reverse complement.
ATTAGTTTAGCAGGGAGGTACCAAAGTAATCCAGGAGTGGATCACTAGATAGCGATTAAGAACATCCTGAAATACCTGAAAAGGACTAAGGATATGTTTCTCGTTTATGGATGTGATAAAGAGCTCATCGTAAACGGTTACATCCATGCAAGTTTCGACACTGATCCGGATGACTCTAAGTCACAAACCGGATACATATTTTTATCGAATGGTGGAGCTGTCAGTTGGTGCAGTTCTAAGCAGAGCACCGTGGCGGGATCTACATGTGAAGCGGAGTACATAGCTGCTTCGGAAGCAGCAAATGAAGGAGTCTGGATGAAGGAGTTCATATCCAATCTAGGTGTAATACCTAGTGCAACGGGTCCAATAAAAATCTTTTGTGACAATACTTTTGCAATTGCCTTGGCAAAGGAGTCCAGATTTCACAAGAGAACCAAGCACATCAAGAGACGCTTCAATTCCATCCGCGATCAAGTCAAGGAGGGAGACATAGAGATTCGCAAGATACATACGGATCTGAATGTTGCAGACCCGTTGACTATGCCTCTCTCACGAGCAAAACATGATCAGCACCAATACTCCATGGGTGTTAGAATCATTACTGTATAATCTAGATTATTGACTCTAGTGCAAGTGGGAGACTGAAGGAAATATGCCCTAGAGGAAATAATAAAGTTGTTATTTATATTTCCTTAGATCATGATAAATGTTTATTATTCATGCTAGAATTGTATTAACCGGAAACATAGTACATGTGTGAATACATAGACAAACAGAGTGTCCCTAGTATGCCTCTACTTGACTAGCTCGTTTATCAAAGATGGTTAAGTTTCCTAGCCATAGACATGTGTTGTCATTTGATGAACGGGGTTGTCGGATTTCAGGTTCTGGCAGACCCTTGAGGTTCGAACACTGGGGTGCGCGTGGAGATTTTGCCCCCTTACCTACCTGCACCCCTCTGCCATGCTAGGATCTAAACTATGGAAAGAACGACACAAGAGACACAGGGTTTATACTGGTTCGGGCCACCGTTGTGGTGTAATACCCTACTCCAGTGTGTGGTGTGGTGGATTGCCTCTTGGGCTGATGATGATGAGCAATATAAGGGAGAACAGCCTCGCGAGGGTCTGTTCTTGGCTGGGACGATGAACTGCTCGGAGGAGTTCAGTCACCTTTCTCTCTCTCTCTCTGCTTTCCTCCGACCGACCCCTTGCTGTGTGGGTGGCTGGTCCTATTTATAGAGGCCCTGGTCCTCTTCCCAAATATCGAGCGGGAAGGAAGCCAACAATGGCGGGCTAATTTGAAGGGGGACAGCAAGTATCAGCTATCCTAACAAAAGTAGTCTTCGCCTGCGCAAAGCTCTGGTGATGACGCCGTCTTGGGCTCCATGGTGACCTCCGTCTCGTAGTCCTCCTGGTCTTGGTCTCGTTGCACCGAAATGGCAACCTTTGTCTGATGCCTCGGTACTCTGTGGCTGCGCTTGCCCCCTTTGCACCAAAGAGGAAAGGAGGACGCTGCGCGGACTGGCACCCGCCTGGCGCCCTGAGTCGTCATGGTTTGCGTCATGGGCACCTCGTGAGGTACCCCGCCTTGATCTCTCCGCCTCCTCGTGAGCCAGCCTGACGAGGCCGTGCCTGAGGAAGCTTCGCGTCGTCCACCCCGCGAGGCTTGGCCCCTCGCGAGGGTCTTGGGTTTGTATTGGTGAAGATGGGCCGTGCTGGGCCCCCCTTTGAGCCACGCCGCTGGCCGCAGGCAGGCAAGTCTGGGGACCCCCGTTCCCAGAACGCTGACAGTAGCCCCCGGGCCCAAGGCGCGCCCGGACTTGGCTGTGCAGGGAGGCGGAAGGGAAAGAGCGAAGCGCCATGGGCCCTAACAGCCTGCGGCCTTGGGCGCCGCTTGGCGGTTGATTGGACGTGGGCGTCTCCACTTCCCCACGACGCCTCGACAACTGCATGGATTGGACAAGTCCCTGCATGCAAAAAAACGGGTCATGATTACCTGCGATCGTGGGGGCCGTCGGTTGGCCCTCGCCAGCTATAAGTACTGATCGACGCGCGTCCTTCCAGTTTTATCTCCCCTTGCTTCTCCTTCTTCTTCATGGCCCCGCCGAGGAGGTTCTCGGCCGCGGAGAAGGGGAAGGCTTGCCAGGCTGGGCGTGCCTCTCCTCCGCCCAAGCGCGGCCGAGGGCGCCCCCGCAAACATCCTGTGGCCACCACGACAGCTCCCCGCGGCCGCGGAGACGCTTTTTAGCACGGTGGCAGGCGGATTACTGCGACCAGGGGGTGCGCTCCGGCTGCGCGTCCCCCCATGCCGTGCTTCCGCGCTGCCGAGATGCTGCCGGAGTTCGTCGTGTGGTCGGCGGAGCCGACTAGCACCCGGCTTCCTCTTCCTCGCTTCCTCCTCGGCGAGCTCCCGACCGGCGCCCCGGACGGCCTCTGGCTTTAGGCCGACGGCTGCTGCAGCCGGGCCTCATGGGTTTCACTGGAGGTCTCCGCAGCCGGGAGTCTGGCCCTGGCCCGCGGTTGGCAGTCGTTTGCCCGCGCGCGTGGCCTGGGCCGTCGGTGCACCCTACACTTCAAGTTCGACGGTGATGCCACCCTCTACGTGAGGGTGTTTTGGGAAGATGGTCGCTGCGCAGGGTGCTGCCCCGAGGGTGATGACCGCGGCTGGGAACCTGGCTCCGGTGATGATGGAGAGGGTAGCGCTCGCGCGGCTGGCGGCGCTCAGGGTTCCTGAAGCTTCTCCGGTTCTTCTTCAGGCGGCGACTCTTCTAGCGGTGGCCGTGGTCAGCCTCCATGCCGTCGCACCTTCTTGGGTGGTGGTAGCATGTCCGCCCACCGTCGCGCCCTAGTGAAGCGCGAGAGGGAGTCCGCCTGAGCTCCGGAGGCAGCTCGGGCTTCCCTGCGGGCCGGTGCGAGGCGAGCTGCACCAGATTTGTTCTTCCTTTTCCTTTTTCCTGCGTAACAAGGACAGTAGTGTGGTGCCCCGCGGGGGCGTGTATGGGTTATTGCTGTTAATCATCGTTTTGCTTTCTTTATCGTACCTTCCGGCTACGTGCCCACGCGTGGATGGTTCCCGGCCCCAGCCGTGGGGGTGACCGACCCAGGCCCTGCGTCTGTGTCGTGGTGTCCGAGGGGCACGGACTGGAGGGGTTCTCCTGCAAGGGGCCCAGGTCGCGAACCCTTTGAATGACTAGGATAGGGACTCTCGCGAGGGCGCCCGGCTGCCCCCCCCTCGCGAGGCTTTGCACCAGAGAAATCGAGGCAGGAGAATGAAAGGTCGAAGAACCGCAAGCCAAAGACGGCAACAACTTCAATAAAACTTCGAATGAGAAGGAACAAGCCAACTGTGGAAAGCAAATGAAAAGCCGCACCCGGCACCTAATCTAGTCTTCGACGTCTTCTCACCAGCACGGAGCTAAGTGCTGCCACTGGGCGTGGGAGGGAGCCCCAGGGCCTGAGGCCGGCACTCCTGAGACTCTGGGGCGTGTACAGCCCCAACTCATTATTACGTGAGAGTGTCACGGGCGGCGAGCTTCACAGGCGTTGGCCTTCTTCACAGGCTCCGGGCCTTTTCCAAAGCGTGATAGCTTCACAGGCACTCGCTTTGCTTCACAGGCTCTGGGCCTTTTCCAAAACGCGATAGCTTCACATGCACTCGCCTTGCTTCACAAGCTCTGGGCCTTTTCCAAAACGCGATAGCTTCACAGGCACTCGCCTTGCTTCACAGGCTCTGGGCCTTTTCCAAAACGCGATAGCTTCACAGGCACTCGCCTTGCTTCACAGGCTCTGGGCCTTTTCCAAAACGCGATAGCTTCACAGGCACTCGCCTTGCTTCACAGGCTCTGGGCCTTTTCCAAAACGCGATAGCTTCACAGGCACTCGCCTTGCTTCACAGGCTCTGGGCCTTTTCCAAAACGCGATAGCTTCACAGGCACTCGCCTTGCTTCACAGGCTCTGGGCCTTTTCCAAAACGCGATAGCTTCACAGGCACTCGCCTTGCTTCACAGGCTCTGGGCCTTTTTAGGGGTAGAACCTCCGGAGGTGCTGGATGTTCCATGCATTCTGGACCGGCACTCCCTCCTGAGTCTCCAAGCGCGCGGAGCCGGGCCTGGAAACATGAACAACCTTGAACGGGCCCTCCCACATGGGAGAGAGCTTGTGCAGTCCCTCCCTGGAGAGAACCCGCCTGAGCACGAGGTCTCCTACCTCGAGAGTCCTGGGGCGGATGTTGCGGCAGTGATATCGCCGCAGCGCCTGTTGGTACCTCGCCGCTCGCAGCGCGGCTTCTCGGCGACGCTCCTCCCCCCGCACGAGGTCCATCCCCCGCATGGCGTCCTGCTGCGCCTCGTCGAACGCCAGGACCCGCGCGGAGCGACGTCTCACCTCGTGAGGGAGGACCCCTTCCGCTCCGTAGACCAGGAAGAACAGGGTCTCTCCAGTCGGCTTGGTCGCAGTGGTGCGGATGGACCACAGCACGGACCGAAGCTCGTCGTACCAACCTCTGCCACAGGCCTCCAGCTTCTTCTTGAACGTCCTGGTCTTGAGGCCCCTCAGGACCTCCGTGTTTGCCCGCTCGGCCTGGCCGTTTCTTTGGGGGTGTGCCACTGAAGCGTAGCATATCTGCGTTCCAAGGTTAGCACAGTATGTTTTGAACAGGTTACTGGTGAACTGCGAACCGTTGTCCGTGATGATGCGATTCGGCACCCCGAACCGGCTCACGATGCCCTTGATGAACTTGACTGCGGAACCCGCGGGAATGGTGCGGACAGCCTCTACTTCAGCCCACTTGGTGAACTTGTCCACGACAACGTAAAGGTAGCGGTAGCCCCCTGACACCCGAGGAAACGGGCCCAAGATGTCCAGCCCCCAGACTGCGAATGGCCACGAAAGGGGGATAGTCTGCAAGCCCCCTGCTGGCTGATGGATCTGCTTGGCGTGGAACTGGCAGGCTTCACAAGCTTTCACCAGTTCCACGGCGTCATTGAGCGCGGTGGGCCAATAGAACCCACTGCGGAACGCCTTGCCGACGAGGGTCCGTGATGATGAATGATGTCCGCAGTCTCCGCCGTGTATATCTTCCAGTAGTTCCTTCCCTTGCTCCCTGGAGATGCAGCGCAGTGATACATCGTTTGGTCGCTTCCGGTAGAGCTCTCCATCTTTGATGCAGTAAGCCGTGGCCTGGCGTGCCACTCGCTCTGCTTCCTCCTCCTTCTCCGGCAGGGTCCCTTGCGTTAAGTAGCTCCGGAGCTCCGCGATCCAACATCCCTCCTGAGGTTCCATCGTCAGGAGCAGGCGTGCTCCCGAGGCCGGGCCACAGGCCGGAGCTCCTGAGGCAGGCGGCTGGGGGAGCTCCTCCCGGGGCTGAGCTGTATTTGATAATGATGGCAGGGCTGAAAGCTTGAAGAGCCGCTCCTCAAAAACGCCAGGCTCCTGAGGTAACCGCCTGGACGCGCGTTTGGCGATGTCATCGGCTTCCTGATTGGTGCCACGGGGCACGTGCTGCAACTCCAATCCCTAGAACTGCTTCTCCATCCTGCGGACCTCCGCAAGGTAGGCTTCCATGTGCTCATCCTTCGGCTCGTACACCTTGTTGGAGAAGTTGACAAGAAGCTGCGAATCGCCCTTGATGGTGAGGCGTTTCACCCCCAGGGCAGCCGCGGCCTTCAAGCCCGCTATTAGACCTTCATACTCCGCTATGT